>NC_056725.1:211608335-211620835 GCF_019279795.1 Protopterus annectens
ACACACACCCACACACACACACACACACACACACACAATGTTGAAACAGTAGAATTCAATCAAAATCACAGTGATCGATGAACATAAAACAAAAGTCTGCTCCCCTGCCTGTCTGGCTGTGAAAAGATACACAAAATAAGCTTGAAGGCAGGATTAGGGTTTCGTAAACAAAAGTACATGAAATTTCATAAAATGTATTTTTCGATGCAATTTTACATAAAATAATACAATTCTTACATGACAATGTGCCCCTTTTTCTCTAAAATGAAAACATGTACTTTTTGAGGTTATCAGAACTTTGTTAATGTCACTTATCTCCAAACACAGCTCAAATCTTTCTTTTCTCCAGCAAAGTTATTTTCACAAATCTGTTACAATGGGTATCATACCTCTCAACCTCTTACAGCAAGATATTTGGGCAAAGCCATAAATAAAAGTGGGGCAAAGGTTACATGACAATATCTTCCTTTTCCCTTTAAAATGAAAACAAGCATCTTTTGAAGTTATCACAACCTATTAATGTCACTTGCCTCCAAACACAGCTCAAATCTTTCTTTTCTCCCAGCAAGTTATTTTCAGACATCTGTTACAATGAAAATGAACGGATATCACACACAAACACACACACACACACACACACACACACACACACACACACACACACACACACACACACACACACACACACACACAGTGTAAATATATGTATACATGTATATGTGAGTGTATGTATGTGTAACTTTGTATGTGTGGGTGGGTATAGGTTAAAACACAACAGACAAGTTAAGCTATTAGAAGCCTACATATTGCATTGCTACTGGTACACCCATCTCATTTCTCTCCAGTCCATATAGGACAGGGAGATTACATCTGAGATAAATTTGTGATTTTCCATCTATATGTCTAAGCTAGATTTGAAGACAGAGAGAGAGAGAGATGTGTTTTTTTATATAAAAAGTGAGAATTTGTTGTAGAGGTGGGGATTTATTTGGGGTCTGTTATATTAAGACATCCTATTTCTGTTGCAATACAGATTTAGATCCTTTGCTCTTGTATCCGTGTTATTACCAGTCTTGCTGCTATGCAGTAATAGGACAAGGTCATTGACAGCTCTGCAGCTCTGCAGATTAGGTACATTTTATATATCTGTATTTATCTATCTATCTATATATCTATATCTATATATATATATATATATATATATATATATATATATATATATATATATATATATATATATATAGGTGTAGGGCACCGTATCAAGCATATGGTGTCTGGAAAGATCCCTGCACTTGAAAAGCTTCTGCATGAAGTGTGTGATAAAGTTTCTATGGGTAGAATGATAAAAGTATTAACCTATTTTGGGTAGTACAGATATGAGTACTGGTAAGACATTAAATAATATGGAGACTCAAACCAAAGCTAAAGTTATTAGTTTTTTCTACTGATGTCAATAATATAAAATTTATTATTAAGAGAAGATGATCCCTGGAATTTGATAATGACACCAGATAAAAATTAGGGAATGATCCAAACTTTGAATTCAGATGTAACAGGACCTTGAAACAAATTCTGCAGACTGATCACATACCCCTCAACTGTAGAGATTTTCCCAGAATGTCCAGATTTTTGCCTCATATATTTGGTCTGTTTTTCATAAAATTGTGGTTTCCTGGCAAATTGGTGACAAATCATTAAAGACTGAAGTTAGAAAATAATGACAGACAATTGAGTTACGGACTTCATACCCTTCTGAAAATTCATGTTAATGGAAAACCTATTATTCTTTCAACTTTCTAAGTTTGTAAGAGAAATATTTAAAAATTGTCCCTATTTTTTTGGCCTTAGTCCACCTTTTATTTATGGATTTTTCGAGATTTCGTGCTCTAAGAGGTTGAGAGGTATGGACCGATGTGACTTCTTTCCATTTAACAAAACAAAAATTAATGATAATAGGATAAAAAATGTGGTAGAGATAAATATTGTACATTTATTCATTATATGCCCAGCGTGGTGGTACATAAGCACCAAAGGGTAATACCTCTCAACTGTCCAGATTTTCAGAGAATGTCTAGATTTTTGCCCCATATTTTTGGTCTGTTCCTCAAAAAATTATGCTTTTTTGGCAAATCAGTGAGGATTAAATTCACTAAATGATTACAGGCATTAGAGTTTCAGATTTTGTAACCTTTAGAAAATGCGTGGTAACATAAAACCTTGTATTCTAGCAACCTTTTAAGTTTATAACAGCAATATTTAAAATCTGTCCCTATTTTTGGGTGTTTGTACCTCCATTATTTTTGGCTTTGTCCAGATTTTCTGTGTTAAGAGGTTGAGAGGTATAGCATGCCCAGGAAAACTGATTATAATTTTAAAGGCATGGTATACCTGGTTACCTGCTTACCCTGTGGTGCCTGTTATGTGGGCAAGACCAAAAGTCAGTGGTGTGACAGAATATATGAACATAAAACATAAGGATAAGAGCAATACCTTGAGCAAGCATTCTTTAGGCTATCACTAAATTAAGCATTTTTGTTTTTGTGTTTTAATTTTAGAAAATGTAACAATGAACCAGAGAGGTGATGCTTGAGAGACCAGACTGGAGTATAGAGAATTGTCAAGGCAATTATAGTTGAATGCCAATCAACAACCTGATGTAAATGAAAATGTTTCAATAATTCTTATTTTGAAAATGAAAACTGCTAAATTATGACATGTAGTAACTATGTTTTTATTATCTGTTATTTATTTTCATCTCTGTTTATTATTTTTCATTTTTAACATTTACTCATTCATTAGTTTGCATTTTTAAATATAATATTTATATTAGCATCTTTGATTCTTTTATACAAGTAATATTTATTACACTATTTTAACATGAGAAAACAGAATTGAGTTTCAGTCTTTCTTAATGTGTTGTAAGTGGGCTAATTGCTATTGATGATTTGTCACATGATCACGGCCTTTCAAAACACATGATGTTAAATTAAATACTTAAATCAATGAATGCTTGTTTGTCCTGGTCCACTTCAATAAAGACATTACACCGAATGACATTTGACGACCTTTATTAAACTTCCTTAACATAACTTTGATAGCTGATATTTATTAATTACAAATAAATGTTGATTTTAATCACAGCATAAACATCCATGAAATGTTAATCAGGACAGCGTGACTTTATTCATCCTGACCCAGTAAGCAAAGTACATACCTCCACTCGCTTACTTTACTTATGAAGCAGCATCCAACAACTCACTTCATATCCCATTTATTGAATTACACATCCAACCAATTAAGTCAGGACAGTGTAGCGTGACTTTATTTATCCTGACCCAGTAAGCAACGTCCACACCTCTACTCACTTACTTTACTTATGAAGCAGCGTCCAACAGCTCACTTCATATTCCATTTGACTTACACCTCCAACCAAATAAGCAATGTCCTTACCTGTGTTTGCTTATTTATCAAGCAGCCTCCAACTGCTCACTTTCCTCTCCCAACTCATTGAAATGAAACATCCAAACACCAGAGGGGGAACAGAAGAGGGCAAGCCTGTCCCTCTTCTCCACCCTACCTGGACTAATAAAATCCCCACAATCCCCATCAATCCACCAAAAAGAGGGAGGGAAGGTGGGTAGCAAGTTCACAGCAAAATGTGATTCCTTACCCAGCTACACTTTTCTAAACCCCTTAAGCCCCTCCCTACCCTGACCTCATTTCCTCCCAGTCATCCCTCCTTCCATTTAACCCTTTCATTCCCCCAACCCTCTTAAATCCCACTAATATATTTATCTACCCCCCTACTGAAGATGTTCCTGGACAAATTGGTTTGTAGCAAAACCTCATTTACTTTTAGATTCTAACAAAGTCCATATTCATGTGGAATGGATGAAAGCAAAACATAGTTTCATAGTTTCATAGTATAGTACTAGGCTATCTGCCCTGGTGCATTTGTAAGCCTAGCCATAGTGATGTGGCTTTTGCCACCCCATGAAATGGTACAAAAATGTACAGAATAAATCTAGAATACTGTGCCTCTGTCTAGTAGTGACACAATGAAGGTCCCCTTATATGTTTACTGTGCCCTGTCTAGCAGTGACACAGATGTGACCATCTCCCATCCACTCATCAAGATTTCTCTTGAAGAGAGTCAGTGAGGGCTCTGCCTAATACAAACTGGGATCCTGTTCCAAAGCATGGGAAGCCTCTGGGTTATGAATCTATCCCTCCAGCATGTCCTATTCATACTTGTGCCGAGGTTTAAGTCTTTAGCTCTCGTGGTCCTGATGGATTTGGATTTTTTGAGGTGGAGCATGTCCATCAGATCCTGATTGGACATGGCCTTGTATGTCAGGCAGAGATCACCTCTGAGCAGGCGGTATGCTACTGAGTAGAGCTGAAGTTTCTTTAGTCTGGCAGAATAAGACATATGTTGGAGACCCTTGATCCTTTTGGTGAGGTACTTTTGTGGTCTCTCCAGCTGTTGCAAGTGCCGGGTGAGGTACATACCAAATGGGGCATTGTACTCAATCATGGGACTGATGAGGGAGGAATATAGGGGTACAATGACATCCTTGGATCTGGATGTGAATCCCTTCATGATGAGGTGTGCAAGGTAGAATGTTTTTCTAACCACTTTGTCAAATGAGAGGTCGCTGTCTACTTGGGTCCCTAGGTCTCTGATTACTTTTTCCGTACTCAGTGGGTTGCTGTCTATGTGATAATTTGTGGGTACTTTGTTTTTCCAAAGGGATGACTATACATTTTTTGGCATTTAGTTTAAGGCCATGACTACGGCACCAGTTGTCCATTTCAGTGAGGCCTTTTTGTAGGATGTGTGTGTCTGCTGGTGTATCGACTATGGCGCCTAGTTTGCAGTCATAACTTTGTCAGCCACAGCCCTCCCATGTTTGCTTTAACATCTGAGAAATAAATGCCGAACAAGAGGGGTCCCAGGACAGATCCCTGTGGGACACCACTTGTGACTGGCTTTGAGTCTGACATTGCTCCAGCGATTTTAACTTTATGGGTTCTGTCCTTTAGCCAGTTTGCAACCCATCTAGTGACATAAGGGTTTACTTTAAGCTGTTTAGCTTATCTATGATGCCTGAGTGGGGCCAAGTCCAGGTATGCTGTATGGACTGCTTTGCCCTCATCAATGGCTCTAGTGACTGTTGTCAACCAGGTTTAAAGGCAGGATCTGCCCTTTACAAAGCTGAACTGGGTGGGGTCAAGTGTCTGTAGGTCCCCTATGTCTCTGTTTATGAGTTCCATAATGATTCTTTCCATAGCTTTGCAGACCAGGCTTGGGGCAGTAGTTGAGTGGGACCACTGTTGCTGGTGTTCAGGTACATATCCCAAGTAAGGCTAAGGTTAAATAGCATTTTTATGTGTGGGTTTAGCTCCTCTTGGAGTTCACAGGTCCCATTGATGCTGTATTTTTGCTTTGTTTTCTCACTTGGACATCTGAGATGACAGGAGATTACATTCAGCTAGGATAAGTATTTCTTCTTTTGGGGTGAAGGAGGAGAAATTTGCACTGAACCTGTCAGCCAGAATGTTAGCAATATCTGTGGGTTCAGTGTATTTTTGTTGTTGTGAACCAATTCTGAGCATATCTGAGGGTTTCCGCCCAGGTTTCTAACATAGCTGAAGAAGGCTTTGTGGTTATCTTTAGTGTCCTTAGCGATTTTTCTCTCAAAGTTTGCCTTGGATGTTTAGTTTTCTGCTAATGTTGATCAGAGATGTCTTCCCTTCATGCTGACATGCAGTAGCTTCCTTCTTTTGTTATACAATTTGTTTATGGTTGAGGTCCACCAGACAGGATGCTTACATTTGGTGGAGAGGGACTTGGATTTGTTTGGGATTGCATGATCCATGCATTCTTGGAGATGTCCATAGAAAGCATTTGTGAAGGATTCGGCATTGTGGGATGTGGTATCCACTGGCACAATGGGCTTAAAGGATACCATCTCAGTCTTAAGAAGAGTGAAGTCTGCTTTTGAGAAGTTTTTTACTGTGGTCTTTTGTGCTGGGGGTGGAGGTGGGATATGTATATCCAGGGTGATTAGTTTGTGGTCAGATCTCACTAGTGAGGGGTATACTTCCGGTGTGGAGCATTTTGTCCCCATGTTTGTGATGATCAGGTCTAGTATATTATCTCCCCTAGTGGGAGAGGTGACTAGTTGTTCCAGTGCATTTGAATTTATGAATTCCAGGAACCTTTGGGCTAGGGTATTAGGGCTAGAATAATGTACCCAATCTATGTTTGGGTAGTTGAAGTCTCCCAGTATGATGGTATTTTGTGATACATCTGTATTTTTATTTGGTTAAATAAAGATCTTTTAGCTTTGGAGTGAGATTTATTATTTTATTAGTCAATTTTATGACAGAATGTGTATTATTTGTGCTTATAGTTGGTTACAGCAAACTATAATTGCATAAATAATGCATCCATTGTCTGAGAATATATATGCATGTGTGTGTGTGTGTGTGTATAAATAATATATATATATATATATATATATATATATATATATATATATACATACACACACACACACACACACACACACACACACACACACACACACACACACACACCATACATAAATATATATATCCAAGGCTTTGAAAAGCAATGCTTGGAACGGCACGAAACACAGCTCTAGTGTCTACCACAAGAAAAGCAAATGATATGAGTGCATGCATACATTTGCATTCAGATCACAAAATGTATGTTAGCATGGATTTTTTAAACTATCCCTGGGATTTACTAACTGCAGTTACATTGTGCTAAAGCCCACATGATCAGGAGGCTGTGCATGATGAAGAGCGTTGCTAATCTAATATGTTAAACTGCAAGCTGATCTGCATGTTGAGCAGCCCCTGCTCAGGCCTACAATAACTGCCAATGGCCACCATGAGGTAAAGCATTGTATGTGTACACAATATAAAAAAAAGAATGTACACAAAGCAGAGTTCATTAAATGACCATACACTCATGGCACAACAATTGATAGGGCAACACGGAATACATAAAAGATAAGGGAAGCTTAGCAATACAGGTGTACAAGAAAAGTTGATACAGGTTGTAAATGGTTTTGAGTAAATTAGTGCACATATGGGAACTTCACTGGTATTGTTGGCTACATTGGTAAAGAAAACAAGGCAGTAAATGTTTTGAATAAAAAAATGAGTGTATTTAAATGGGCATGCAGGTTTAGAAATTCAAATGCCTTATATAAATATAAGTAACAATGTAGGGGGTAATGTGAAAGCACATAAATATAAATGTGGACCATATGAATAAAGTATGTAACAAGTGGACATACTGACCATGCAGGTATTGATAGTGTAAACAATAACAGTTGAGGCAGTAACATGCTTGTTGGAAGGGTAGGAATTCAGATAGCTAAGCCATCCCATATCAGTACATAGGACAATCCATAAGGATCTACCATAGAAACAGAATTGTCAGGTTGGAAAGAGAAATTAATAGATGACTATGCTGCAATACGTTGTTGCATATTTAAAAATATAATGAATGAGGTGAAAGAACACAGGAGATGTGGGACATATCATGAAAAATATACTGAGATGGAAATCCGAGAAGAGACAAGCAATGTGGAGGAAGTCCAGTAACATCTTTAGCAAGTGTGTATAAATGTCAGTATATACCTAAGGACATGATTAGGTAAGTTTGAAATAAAGACCACTCACTTATAATACATAGCCCCTAGGAGAAGTGATCACATCACAAGTGTGCCTGATATCAGTATTGCATAATGGTGACTGCTGTATGCACCATTTTACTTTACTATATGTGACTGGAGTGGAAAGCAGTTGTGGGTATGTTACGATCATATTACATGTGCAATATCAGCTGCTGCCACATATACATAGTTAATGCAATATGAAAAAGTACACCTCTGAAGGCAGTATACACTGTCATGTTGTAAATCAAAATGTCTCCAGAACTGAACATTATGCAACACATCATAATGCTTCAACGGCAGCATGTAACATACCTCACAGATAAATACAGCAATACTGTCAGTAAATGAAGTATAGAAACTACTTGACATTACGTACAATAGGTGTACACTACTATTTCACTGGAACTCAGTTGGAAGGGCAATGCGCTTCAGTGCCAAAATCATTTATATTATGTAGTAACTAGACATCTTCACAGAGAACTCCTCATATCTTGACTACAGTAAGAAAATAGAGTATAAACAAGCAGTACAAGTGACTAGCATTACTTTCTTTCTCTCCAAATTTCTTACTGGAGTGCACTGCTTGCAAGCTCGTTTGCATGACCAATATAAAAGTATTAGCGCATGTGTAATTATTTTTGAGCATTTTAACTTAGAATGGGAAGTAACAGTGGTTTATGGTGGTCTTTGCCAAGCATTGCGCAAATGTATTTATTTGACATTTGTTTTCTGGGAAAGTCTGACTGGGTAGATGCCCATTTTCAGCAGAGGCCCAGGGAGAAAAGCTCCAGAGACAATTTAGCATAATTACATTAGCTTGTTACAGAACGATGTTGAAGATTTTTCATACAGAAAGAAATTCACACCAATGGATAGAACAGACTTTTTTACATACATTAGATAAAATATTATTGCACATTAGATAGAGACATTAGATATTTATAAGGAGACTATATACATGAGACAGGTGGGCTTTACGATTATATGATTCAGACAGAAATATTAAGCTTGATAGTTAAATTGGTATTGTTTATTATGGTGTGCTTATTATGTATAACTTCTAGTACAGGGCTGAGAGAGGAGATGAGAATTACAGAGGATGCAATCAGGAAGCAGAAATGTATGTGTTAATTATTATAATGTGGGATATGGATATGAAGAAGCAAAAAGAGAAACAAAGTTAGGAGACCGTATAGTGATAGGGAAAGAGAAGGGGGATAAGAGGTCAGGCTTACTGACATTAGATATGTAGGTTAAGGGTTTAGGCGGAGAGAGAGAAGTGTTAATGATGAACTATGACAGAGGATGATTTGGGTGTCTATTGAGGGGAAAGGGAAGAAATAGATTTATGGTTTGATAGAAGAGGGAGAAAGGAGATTAGGATAGTATAGAATATTGTAGAATTATATAAGAAATATGTATATATATATATATATATATATATATATATATATATATTAATAATAGAATTTTATGTATGTGTATATATATATATATATATATATATTCATAGATAGATATATCTTTTGAATATATATGTCTTATGGAAGAAGAATAAAAGTTCTAATTTTATCAACAGACTGTGAGCAATTCCCTTAAACACATTCAAAGGTCCAACGACAAAAAAAACCTGAAGCAACTGCCTGCATACAAGAACACGGAGAGCAGAACCCTGTACAAACCAGGAAAAGCCACTGCAAGTTCTACTTTTATCAACAGACTGTGAGCAGTGTAGGTCTATTATAATCTTCTTTCTGTGATACTCCTACTAATTCTTCTGCTGTGCACACTACTAGACCCCCCCACACATTTTTCCTCTCATTTACTGTAGCAAATATATACATTTTCCAAAGCTTTGCATTTATTTTATATTCTTATATTTTATTTTTCTTGTATATCACATTTCTTTTATATTCTTATATTTTATTCTCCCATTTATTGTAACAAATATATACAGTTTCCCAAAGCTTTAAATTTATTTTATATTCTACTTCCCTGATGCTCTACTAAATCTGCTTTTGAATTCACACAGATAAACAGACACCTTTAGGTACTGACCTGGGCTAGCTGGTTGATTGTTTTTCTCTTCTCACAGCTTTTTCCAAGTCCTGGTCTATAGCACCCCTGCCCTTTTCCTGTTCTCCTAACATAATTCTAGTGTAAAGTTCCTAGCCCTGTCAAACCCGTTTTCTCACAGCTTTTTCCAAGCCCTGGCTCTTAGCCCCCCCTTCTTTCAGTCTCCTAACATAATCTGATTGTAAGCGTCCCAGCCCTGTCAATTTTGTTTATTCCCTCCCTCTTTCTTTTGAGAGTTTACTTATTCCTCCCCAGAGCTGTGGTGCCATCTTTAAATACTAAAAACCTCTGTCTGACTACACTCTGTTTCTGTGTGTCCCACAGGCATCCCCTCAGTAGTGTGCACTTACTGCATGTCCCTTTCTAAAACCCCTGGCATAACTATATTATTTTCCTACTTCTCAGTGAACTGCAGCTCCCCAATGGTGCATAAATAAAAACAAACAGAAAGGTAACATTCAAACCAAAATGATGGCTGCCCTATTTCTGTAGTTGCTAAGCTTCTCACTGATTGTTTTCTGTTTTGCAACTGCTGCTGCTAAAGGTGTAACCTGCTCCGTTTGCCCTTCAGGCTCACTCCGCTCCAATACCCTGCCCCCAAATCTTACCTGCCCCCACTATCTGTACTTTTGTACATCCCCTGACTCCTCCCCACCCAACACCTCTCCAATCACAACACACCTAAGCCAAACCACACCCACCTGTATATCTACATCACCCCAAACATCCACCCCTCCTACAATGCTCTACATATCTCTCCCTATAAACCCATTTGCCCTACTAATCTCTCTTTCTTCTCGTACCTATCTTACACTTTTTCCCAACCCTTGTCATAACTCTCACACACACTCCACTACATCTTACCATCAGCCTCACTTCCCATCATATTCATACATCACACATGAACTCTTTACCTCTAACCCAACCTATTTCTTCACATCAAAACTGTTCCCAACCCAACGCCCCCATACTCCCCTCTTAAATGTGGTACCAGAAAATCACTACTCTCATACAACCCAAGCTACCCTTGCCCAGTACACTGCCTCACTCTTCTACTTCACCACATCTTTCTCTCACTAGCTGGTGATATCCACCCCACCCCAGACCCATCTCTAGCATCAATCTCACCAAACCTTCCACTCAACCCACATACTCAAAGTCCATTCGCCTTACAACACTTAATGCACAAAGTCTAAAAAACAAAATCCCTAACCTCCATGCCTGGCTCTCCCATAACCACCCCAACATTACCGCTGTTTCTGAAACCTGGCTGAAAACCTATATAAAAGATAGTGAAATCCTACCACCAGGTTCCCAAATCATTCGCAATGACAGAGCCCACAAAAAAGGAGGTGGAGTAGCAATAATCTACCCCACCTCCCATACCATAACTCCCTACTCCAATAAAATACCAACCTTTGCCAACACTGAAATTATAATAGATTTACTAAAAATTAACAAACACAAGTCCATATGTATCACTGCCCTCTATATTCTCCCTAGTGATACTATCAAAACTCTTGAAAACATTCTGTCCTAGTTCTCCTCTAATATAAAAAATGAAACCTATATACACGATGATACCAACATCAACTGGAATCCTATTTACTCTGAAGCCTCGCCCCACACAGTCAACCTCCAACTGATACAATCTCCAACCAGACCAAATAAAGATGGTACCTCTGGTGCCATCATTGACTGGATCCTAACAACTCACACAAACATTATCACCAAAGCTGGAACATTACCTGATCCTCTCAGTGATCACCTACCAGCCTTCGCCGACCATCTCCCATCTCCACTGCATAAACAACACCACTACATCCAAATCCACAACCTCTCATCTTTCAACCCTCTAACTTTCTCTGAATCCTTAAAGCATACTGACTGGTCCCCTCTAAAAACCCTTCCTCCTAATGATGCTGTTTCCTACTTTAACCACTCATTCCTAACCCTTCTCAATCAGCAAACCCCCCCTTGTACCAAATGCATCAAAACCAATCCCTGTCCATGGTTATCAAAAGATACTAAACCTGCCTTGCACCAAAGGGATAAAAAATGGAAACAATGTCAAAAACATAAAAACCCTAACACCCTCCTAGAGTATAAGCAACTATGAAACTCCACAAAAAACTAATAATTAAAGACCACAAAGCCCACTACTCCAAACTCCAGTCCTTACACTCAACAAATCCCAAAAAATTCTCCATCTCATCCGTGCTGCATCCTGGCAACAAAGAAAACCCCTGCCCAGACCCCAACTTCTCAAACCTTGAAACAGCCAGCCAGTTCAACTCATTCTTCATAGACTGCATAGCTAAACTATCAGCCTCCTTCTCAACCCCCCTCCTCCACCACCACCCCCTCCTGCCCCAACAACCACCTCAGTCATCAACCTTCCTCTACATGCTTCTGTCTCAAGCCCATCTCCACAAGCACTATAAAAAGACTTTTCCTCAAACTCAAACCATGTTGCAATGCACCTGACAACCTTTCACCTACCTTCCTCAAACAATCTGCAGACAGCATTGCCTGTCCCATCTCTATTCTTATAAATAGATCCATACAAGACTCATACGTCCCATCTATCTGGCACCATGCTTACATCACCCCCCTCCACAAAGGTGGCAAAAATACTGATACCACCAACTTCAGGCCTATTGCCATCCTTTCCCCCTTTCTAAAATACTAGAGAAAACAATA
>NC_056725.1:211625835-211653335 GCF_019279795.1 Protopterus annectens
CAGCGAGAGAGAGAGAGAAATAGAGTGGGTGGAGAGACAACATAGACAAAATAACACAGATGGTATATAATTGTGATATACCCAAGTCCATGCATGTTCAAACTAAGTATTTAGATCTTTCACATCAACATATGAATGTGAAGCTACACGTGTGTTAAAGCATGCATTCATTTAATCAATATCATAAACATTATGCCAATAGTGTGACCATTGCATATATGCTTTATTCATTACAATGCATAAACTGTCTATAAAATAAGTAAAATGTTATTCTAAGTTATAGATTGCAGAGTAATAAACTGTTAAGTAATACTGATTAATTGTGGTTGTATGGATTTGAGACCAAAAACATCTATGCCAATTAAAATATTGGCTAAGGCAATGATGCAAGAGCTATTTGAGCAGGTATGTACTGTTTGCATATATAAACTATGCATACTCATCTGACTGCGTTAAGCAATTGTGGATTGATGTTCATAGAATTGATAACAATGATTTCCAAATCACTTCTATCATGAAATGGCTATCAGTCATATGTGAACCATACTTACTTTCTGCCTCTCTGAGGCATTGCAGTCTCTCTTGCTGTACCTGTTGGTGAGTTCTTGTACTGTATTCCTGGTAAAGGTTGCCTGCACTTACTCAACTCAGGTAGGTCATGGGTATTACAATATTACTTCCATCAGCTAAAGGGGGCCCTGCTTGCACATTTTCATGTCAGTGTAATAGTGATGTCATTCTTCACCAATATTTGGGATGCCAATTGCACTAGTGACAGCCTTGGCCAACCTATTCCAGGCATCTGCCTTGTACTGTGATCTGGTATATTTTCCTGCAGCAGCCATTGGCTGTAATGTTTAATGAAGAGTCCAACAAAAATCTTAACATCCTTCTGACACCACCTTTGTGCTCTAAATGGAGCACTACCCTCATCATCACCTGCCGTCTCTTCTCAAAGATATCAGGAAAAATGCAAGGACAAATATATGTAGGTAGCATATTGTAATACTTTTATTAGTATGTCTTCTGTTTTCTTGGTGCATTCACACTAGAGGCTGTCAAGTTGGCACCAGCACTGTGGAGCTCCAACTGCCTGATGGAGAACTGGTAGCATCTGACGAGGATGGCAGTGATGAACAGGCACAGCCTGAGGTTACAGAGGGCATGGCTGACATAAAGGGATTGGCTCCCACATGCCCTCTCCACAATCTGGACACAGTAATTATGTCTATGCATAGCCATGAAACACCTGAGGGTTCTGGCCATAACAATTCCCTAGCTATTTCTTCCCACACTATTTATTTCCCCTGGACCCCTGTCTAGCAGGGTGGCAGGCTGATGGGAAAAGTATTGATCAGGGTAGTGTGGTCACACTAGTTGCAGGGCTAGTGGAACCTCTCCTTAGCCTTCATGAGTGTGAAGTACCATATAACAGTGTTGGTAGAGGTGCTCAGATGAGGCATTCTTACCATCCTCCCCATGATGTTGGTGTGTCAGTATCTGGCACATAACATATGTGTAGGGTCATCATGGAGGCACAGGTAAGTTCCACCAGATCCTTGGAAGAGAGAGTCAGAATACTGCATGTTGTGCTTTCTGTCATGCAAGACTGCATGAACTGTGCTTGTGACTCCTTGGACTGGCTGAATGACACAATGGACCATGCAGTGTTAACTGCTGAGGGGAAGTCAACATCCACAATGGCGAAAAGCTGGTTCATTGTTAGATATTAGACAATATGGTTGTGGCCCTTCCAGATCCTGCACATGTAGTGATCATGATGACAGCTCATCCAGCAGAAATCAGTCATGTTCAGGTAGCCCCCTGACGTCTAGCCATATTCACTGAACTAGCAGTTCAACTCTTGGCATAGGTAGTTCACATTATCAAAGGCATTAACAATAAACTGGATCCTCCGCCATACATGTCTCCCTCCTGTCCAGGATACTAGGACATAATGGAAGGACAAATGTTTTGTCCATGTTCCTACAGACCCACACACAATACACCTCATGTAGATCATGGCACTTCATACACAATCTTAATTTTCTTAAAATCTGACTTCTTAACATCTAAGGAAACTGGCTGACAGTACATATTTGCTCTGACCCCATCTCTTTCAGGCACACATACACAATTCCTCTGAGCCAGATTTGCCCTCTTGTAACCTCCCCCCCCACACACACATACACTCAGTTAGCAAGTGGTGATGATTGTGCCCTGCCCTTTGATCAAGTCGTTGACTTGGGTCACCTGTGTCTGATGCACAGAGTGTCCAGCTAATGACTGCTTAGTTAAATGCCAGTTTTCATCAGGATATGTAATCATTTTCAGTTTGTTGTAGTCTAAGTAAGTTATTTATTATTATTATTATTTTACATTTGTTGACCGGGCTAGTCTAGCTGGATACATGTCAGTGAGACTTAAGAAATATTTTGTTATTAGCCTTAATCGTAAGTTCATTAATATTACTAATTGTAGCTGTAGTTGTACAGTAATATTACTTATGTATTACTGCTTGCTCAGCCCCATGTGAACACAATGTTATGATTGCCCAGATCCCTGCTGGGGTTTCTGACTTGGGTTACTGATGCTAGATGCACAATAGTGAGCAGACCAACCATGTTTTGGGCAAAATCTTTTTCTTTTTTACTGTTGGATTGCAACTTCTCATTTGTGTCTTAATAGTTATAAGGTTTTAAAACTATGCTTGATTACTTACCTAAGCAGATGGAAGTGACAGTGCCCTACCCACTGTGGGTTTGTTAGACATGGGGCTACTTAGCCGTGACACATAGACTAGAAACATAAAACATACACAGGAAAAGTTATGTCATTCCATTTAAAAGATTCATAGTTGGTTTGCTCTGTATATGTTGCATATATCGGTCATATATGTTACTTACAACATTTCTGCATAGATGATCAATAGTTTGATTTTGCAAGTACAGTACATAAATATTGGTAGGCATTATCTGTTTATTACAAGTTCATCACTCACCTTTGTTACTGCTGCTGACAGTGTCATAGGCTGGGGTTACCTATGTCTGATGCTTACAGTAGCCAGCCAGTACATAGGTAAGTAAAGGCTGGTAAGTTTGCATGCATCACTGTGCTTAGCTCCTTTTCTTTTTAATTAAGTTGTGACTATGTGTGATATTCACTGCCTCAGTGCCATGGCATATCATGCATATAACTCTGCCATGACCATCCCCAGCTGCAGGTTCCTTATCTGACCCTTGATCTGTTCCTGCTGATCCTGCCTGAGATGCTGGAGACTGTGGTCCCTGTCCACAGGAAGCCTGATGCAGGAGTTTCCTGAGTATGATGTTATATAAGATGGCAAAGACAGTCAGTATTTTCTCAGGTGTCATGTAGTCATATTGCAGGACACCTCCAGATGTATCTACACACTGGAACCATGATGTGACATTGGAACTATGATATTTCTAGTGTGTGTGTGTGTGTGTGTGTGTGTGTGTGTGTGTGTGTGTGTGTGTGTGTGTGTGTGTGTGTGTGTGTGTGTGTGTGTGTGTGTGTGTGTGTGTGTGTATGTGCAAAGCTATAACTTTGTGCAGTGAAGTTGTGTGGGTTTCTCATAGGAATCAAGAGCTCCTTATGAGAAATTGTTGCTTGAAAAAAATAAGTGCAGGTCACAGGTGTACCATATGTGGGAGATTTAGAAACTGTCAGGGTGACCTGCACACACATTATAAATATGTTATGCATTATGTACCAACTGACAGTTGATGTAGTGATAACTGTTTATGTACCTCCTTCCCAGCTCACCAGGTGGAGGTTTTATTTCAATGCGGAGGCAGTCTATGGTATCTAGTACCTCAGGAAAATATGGTATGGAAATTTTGCATAAATGGTAGCTCTTTACTCTAGGGTACATGGAAACCAGATATGCTCCTCCATATCTTGCAGCATTGCATTGAGGAACTGTTAAGAGTATTCTTGAAACAGAGGGCTGTGAAATCCTACACCATGTCCATGAGAGTTGCTAAAATGTCCCTGCAGCTAGTATATGTAAAGCTACACATACCAGAGTTTCCACTTGGATGGAATCTCCACAATTCCAATGAAGCCTCAAGTAAGGATGACAGATGTCCACTATTTGCTCAGTAGTATTCCTGTCCACCTTGTTGTGATCTCTTATTTCTATTTATGTAGTCCATTGTAGGTCAGATGTAGTCTGAACATCTCCACCTCCTAAGCTGAGGTCAGGCAGCAGCATAATCACCTTGTATTAGAGACTGTTACCCGTACAGATTAATAATGGCTGCAGTAACCCCTGAGACCTTTCAAAGATTCCCCATGGCTGGATTCCAGCATGTCTTGCAATTCAGAGCTAAAGTGAGCATGACTTGTTTGTGGTCTGTTTATATGTTTCTGAATTACTCCACCATAATTGTTTTTGCCTCATTAGCATGTACTTCAGCTATTTATACACTCATTAGCATATTGAGCTGCTAAGCCTTGTTTACTGCAAACCACAATGTGTAAAGCTTTCTCCTGAATCACAAATAGCTCATTCATTGCTGCACATTGTACAAATAAGTTTAGACTGACATTTAGCACTCATAAATCCTGACCTACGTCTGGAAGGAAGCTACTCATGATTCAGGACTGTGCATTGTTTATAAATGGTTTAAAGCAATAGTATTTCATAAAGCAATAATCCCATTATTCAATACTTTATAAATAGGGCATTTGTTCTTTTCATATAAAAAGGGAAGAGTCAAATACTAGGTATGTGATTAAGAGTACAAGTCTGAGTTATGATTCATGTGCAAAGGTGAGTTGTCTTGAACTGCATTCTCTTGCAAATCTAACAGTTATGGTTTTGAACAGCAGTATGTAAAACTGGAGCTGTGCATAGTATAACAACTTTAATAATGGATGCAATATTTGTGGTCTATAGTCATTCTTCATACAAATTCCTTAATAATATCTATCATAAATATTACTACTGCATAAAGCGGCAAAAAATGTTCATAACAGTTGCTTAAGTGTATGGAGTATGCATCTTTAAGTATGCAAATGCATATCTTTAGTAAGTGCATTGTCATGTGTGTTTATTTTAATACTTGTTCAAAATAATCATTGTACTTTGTTTATATATTTTTAATGACTGGGATGTCCAGCTGAGTTTGTTGCCCATATTCAGTGGAGGTCCAGGAGAGAAAACTCACAGATTACAATGAATATAGACAAAAATGAGGAAAAAATTATAGCATAATTGAAAATAAAGTTTCAGTAATTATTAAGTATATCTGCTAATCTTACAGTGCAATGAGTTACATGCATCAAAACACTACTGGGTCAAAGCTGTTTACAGTAAATGGTGCTACTCTAGTTTGCAAGATTAGTTAACTAAATTAAGAAAACAGAATGCTAGATTCAAAAATCACTATCCTATGCTAATTACACTATTGATATTTAGTATATCCTGTGTTAACAATCACATATCCTAAATAAACATTTTGTACGTAATGAACACTGAACACTTATTATCTGAAAGAAAATTATGTATGTTATCATCAGTGTGGATTTGTGTCAAATGCCTTGGGCTTGTCGGTTTCAAAAAGATGATAGTGTTGTTGTCATGCATGCCCTCGATGACCTCTTTGAGGACATCTAATAGATGTAACAGACATGATATAGCATTAATAACTCACACAGGACTGTTGCATACAGCGGGAATATTACTTAGTGTCCATTTGGTAAAAAGTCCATGATGACATGTTGGTCTACCTCACATATGAGGATGGTCATAATGTGCCTGTTCATGCATGCAATGGATGCTGTCCCCCCAACTCACATGAATGCATATGTATGTACACCCTCCTGCAGGAACATAGTCTGTGTGGAGGGTGTGTTGAAGTACGTATTCAACTGTGTTAGGAAGGTGTATGTGCTGAGTCACTTGATAGGTGATCTGTGATGTTGTAATAGCTCATTGATTCTGTATGATAGGCCTGGATGAAATTAAGACAGTATATACTGGCTATCCTGATCTGGCCTAGTGTTTGGACACAATCCCCACATGCAGGTATCATTTAGAATCCCCAAGCTGGGGATTAACCCTTATGTTAGTAGATCGGTAACCAATTGGCTCAGTGACAGAACATCTACTGTGAAAGTTGGTGAATCAACCTGTACCAATAGATATAATAAATAAATGCAAAAATGTGTCTTTATTTTGTACTTCTGCAAACTGGAATTCCCTTCCCTGATAATTACAGCATTGACAACATTCCCTCTATGCTGAAACCCATTGATGCAAGCACTGACAACACATGCAGATAGCAATTTGAACTTTATCCATCAAGTATCTATACTGGTATTGAAAGCCTATGCTGTGCACATCATAAGTCATGCCATCGCATTTAGATCTGAGGATTATATTACTGCATTGTACTTGAACCGCATCAGAACACTAATAGAATATAATGCTCTCTTTTGGATGTAGCTCACCAGACACGCAGCAGCTGGAGAGGCCATAGGGGTTTCTTACCGAGAAAACACAGGACTTACAAACCATGCCATAATGAATGTGGATAGACTGAAAGCCATGTTACTGTAACATGGATCATATAGGATGAGGTGACTGTAACATGGATCATATAGGATGAGGTGACTTCTTCCTGGTCTCCAGGACAGTCTCTGACCCTGCTCTGGTGGCAATAGTGCACATTCACAAATCAGATATAGCTGATGACATCAGCAGTGTCTGGTGAATAGAATATGGCAATAGCAATGTCCCATATAGTGGATGGCATCAGCATTAGATGTAGGAAAGAAGATGCTGGGAGGCCTGCATAGGTTGATAGCTTCATAGGTTCAAAGGAGTTTAATAGATTAATGGCCCTAGGGCCTTAACAAGCCTAGTTGTGCAAAACCCCAAGTAGTTTTGTGTTATTATAATGAGTTTGTGATCAGCACTGATGTCCCCTGCCCATGAGGGACACAGGTAACACTGCTGGGGTGAATTTGTGATCACCTATCCAGTTGTCAAGGTTGCACTTGAATAGGGTCATTGAGGAGCACTGCTTCACATGCAGTGGGAGCCTATTCCAGAGGGACGGCAATTGCTGGGGATATATCTGTTTCTCCAGCATGTTCTATTCATGTTGCATGCTAGGTTGAGATCCCTGAAGCAAGTTATTCTTGTCTCACTTGATTTGCAGATGTCCAGCATTTCCAGTAGGGCAGAGTCTGAGACTGCTCTGTAGGCCAGGCAAAGGTTGTCTCTCAGTAGCCTGTACGATACTGAGTACATTGACAGGGTTCAGTCTTTCCTTGCATATCATGTTTTGGAGGCCCTGGATTGTCTGGCTCAGAAAACTCTGTTGTTTCTTCAGTTGCTGCAGGTATCTAGTGAGGTACATACAGAAGGGAGAATTGTACTCAATTAGTGATCTGATAAGGATCGAGTACAGTGGAGCTATGACCTCCCTGATCTTAGATACAATGCCCTTATTTATGAGATGTGCAATGTAGAATGCATGTCTTACCACTATGGACACAGTGAATGAAGTTTAGATTGCTATCATACTATACTCCCAAGTCTTGCAACACTGAGCTTGATCTAAGAGGGGTGCTATGTATATCATTATTAGCAGGGTACTTCTTTTCCAAAGGGGACAATACGGAAATTTTTGCATTAAGTTTCAGTCCATAAGTTTGGCACCATTCATTTCTCTGTGTTAGCCCTTTCTGCAATATGTTAGCATCATTGGGGGACTCTATATGATTGTGCCCAGTTGAAAGTCATCTGCAAACATGTAATCCACAGGCCATCTACCTTTGCCTTGACTTCAGAGAAATAGTTTGCAAACAGTAGAGGGCCCAGCACAGATCATTCTGGTACTCCACTAGCAATTGGTCTACTGGTGGAGGTGGACCCCCCCCCCCAGCTTTGACAGTGTGCATTCTGTCAGTAATCCAGTTGGCTACCCGTCTTGTAATGTATGGGTTAATCCCCAGATGGGAGATTTTTTCTATGATGCTTAATGGGGGATTGTGTCAAAAGCCTTGACTTAATAAAGATGGCAGCATGCCCTGTTTTCCCTCATCCAGGGCTTTGGGAACATTATCAAAGAAGTCCACTAGGTTTCATAAGCAATATCTACCTTTGACAAAACCAAAATGGGTCAGGTCAAGAGTGTTGAAAGCCACCTATGTCCCTGTGCATAAGGTATATGATGATTCTTCCATAGCCTTGCAGATAAGGCTGGTTAGGCTTATGGGTTAATAGTTCACAGGGTCAGTTGATGATGTGTAGGCATGTTCAACTGTGAAGATAGTTCTAGTTCTGCATGTTACCAGACTGAAGTGCATTGTGTATCACACAACATGTGATATTAATTGCTGTAGTGTAGTTGATATATGTGTGAAGAAGTACTGAGACACCAGGCTTGCAGTTCATGGGGAGAGGCAACACATGGTTGCATTGTAAATAAGTGACATATTATTACAAAGTGCCTTCAGACTGATATGTTTCCACATGCACTTTCATGGCATAAAGAGTAAATGGATAGTAAGTAGCACTGATATATGCTAATATCAACTTTGCATAGCACACTGGTAAGCAAGTAAGTGTTTGTGCATGCGAGATACATATTTCCATTACTTTCCCTTTTTGCATCTAGTTCAGCAGTGTGCAAACATGAGCTACATTTCCAAATGTTTGACAGTCAGTACTGAGTCTATGAAATACACCTGCAGATTAGATGAATCTGTGGTAACAGGTGTAAATACATCAACAAATTGTAAATACATCAACAAATTTATTTTTGGGCACAGATGATACTGGGTTTGAATACAGGTGTAGTTAATGCTTTTGAGTCATTACAGCCGCGTGATGTCTTCAGGCGTTTCTGCAGTTACCTCCTACTGTGCCTCTAGTTATCAAATATTGCCTGTTCATGTTTGCATTAATAATTACAAAACCATGCTACATACAAGGTATCATAATATTTTATCTTGAAGCATACATGATGGCAAACACAATTGTATTGATATATGACCTCTGCCAGCTAGTATTTGTTAGAACTGTAAAGTGATAAATTCATTTTTTAAAGGCTGAAGCCACACCCACTGGGAGTTAAAGGTACACACTCAAGAGAGCTCAGCTGGAGGGAATGAGTTAAGTAAATAGTGATAATGCAATGACATAAATTCTTTATAGTACATGTGTTGCTGTGTGTTGCCAAGTGCAGTGGGGCTAAGTGGCATTGCATAGCAGTAACTGCAGCATTGTAAAGCTGCTCACTGTTGCCTGTTGTTGGTGCACTATGCCAAACTCCACGTAAACACAGAGGCCAAAACGTGAAGGGATCCATTGCATATTCTGGTACTTATGTGTATTGTGTGTGATTATTTATTTATTTTTATTTATTTATTTTATTTATTTTTTATTTTACATTTGTTAACCGGGCTAGTCTGACTGGATATATTTCCATTTTCAGCAGAGGCCCGGGGAGAAAAGCTCCACATATGGACATAAGAGATTTATAATGAGTACAAATAATAAGTTACAAATAACAAGTTACAGACTTGTAACACTTCAACCAATGCATCTTGATTACAAAAAAGAAGGCAACTGGAAAAACTAAAATACATTCTATTAAACATCAATACAACTTCTAGAACCTGATAAATAATAAGAGAGACCAGGGAAAAGAACTAAAACATTGAAACCTAAAACTAGATTACAAAGAATCTAGTTTTTTTGACCAGATTATAGGTGTTAAAATGGGGTAGATAGGAAAGTGGTGAAATTGGGAAAAAGCAGGGGGAAGAACAAAGAGAAAGTAATACAGGAATGTGCTGGAGGGAGGTAGGAAAGAACCATAGCTATCTATTTCTTCAACAATAAAAAATGATAATATGTGCAGAATATTAGCTGAATTTGGACTATCACCTACATAGAGAGGGGTGACAACAATGTAATCATGTTGTATAGCCAATTGGACTGAATCAAGTGTGATGAGATGAAGTGTGTGAAATGGAGAGCTATGTATGGTATGATCTTTTTTTGTGGAACAGGTGCCCCATTTTTTTTTAATTCAGTAAGTGAGGAATGCTGCTTAAGGGATGTAGGTATTTCTGGGTTAGGTAAGTTGGGTAGGTGAAGAAGCATTGGCAAACAAACAAGACAAGACACAGAGATGGTGAGGGACACAAAAAGTTGGGGACATTATGATTGGTTGAGGGAGGTGACACACTTATGCCCATCAAACATGGAGACAACGAGAATCAAGTCCTCACCCACTGTACTGTTATCACTGTCCACTTACTCCATTGACAGCTGGAGTGCTTGATGTCTTATCCTCTTACATAACATAAGGAAGAGCAGCCTCTCCATTCAGCGTAGGCATGCACCAATGGTGCTGTGCATGACCTTACACTCACCAACCCTGGCATTTCCCAGTGGGTGATAAAATCCCAACCACTGCCACTGCTTCTGGAGGGTACCACTGCTCTAGCTTCTGGGGCAGTACTATCTGAGGATGCAGGCAGTGCAGGGGTAGCAGAGGCAGTGCTGCCAGGTTGGGTCACAGATGTGTTGTGCATCGGTGAAGGAGCTGGTGGAGTGAAGGCAGGCTGATCCACTGAGGCTGGCCTACCTCACTGTGCTGTAGCTGGCATGGAGATATTTTGACAACACATAATAGAAAATAAAAAAGAGTGATAAGGGTCGGGGTGAGAGGAAAAAGAGAGATACATTTAGTACCCTCATATGTGACATACAATGTATTAACACAATTATACAACTATTTTATCTGAAGTATTAAATGTAAGTATACATCCTAACAAATACATACTATGCATACAGATTGCTGAAAGTAATCCTTGAAATGTGCATATATTGCACATATACATGTTTTGATTATACAGATTACAATTAACAGCAGGGCATTTATGCCACTTGTATAGAGTTTAATTTAATGTAAACATTATTAAAGAAATGCAGTATCATCTGGTTGTGACTTGTGGTATTTGAAACCAGAGCCTCTGACTGCAGTCTTATATTCGATTCTTAAAGTTCATTTGTGTTATGAACTAATGCGTGAATACATGCTTTTACAGTTAGGATATGCATGAAAAACCCAAACATCTATCTTCAGCTTTTAAACCTACAATAAAACTTCTCTTGTGCTGCATACATACCACTCGCTTCCTTCAGTCTCTCCATTTGACCACATGAGCAAGTCAATTGAATTCTCTGTCGGCATTAACTGAGAGAACAGAAAAGAACAGACGAGTAATATACATGCCAGTCTTGCCTATATTTAGAATTAAAATTATTACAATACTCTCTTATTGTCATACTTACACAGTTGTAGAATTTCCACAATTTCAAATTCAGTCAATTAACAGTTGAGTGTATCCCTTTTACTCCTGTGTAGGTCATTAAAATAATGCCTACATTGTTCTCCAGTGTGTGGGATGCCATTATCTTCAGTAACTATCCAATGATAGATTGGAAGAACTACTCATGTCAAAACACAAATGGCCAGAGATTCCTTGATTTCATCAATGCAAATGCCTTGGAACAGTTGGTTCACACCCCCACAAGAAGTGAAAATATCTTGGACTTGGTATTAACAAACAAAATTAACCACTGCAGCATCCCTACAGTGTCATTTTCCCTGGTAATATCCAACCACAAAGTGGTCACTTTTGAAGCCCCCCCCCCACCTAGGGTCAGACAAAAAAAAGTCTCCAAAGCTGATTACAACCGCCTGATGGGAAGGTATAAACAGTTTTACAACCCCATCTCCCTCCATAAGAACTGGTACATATGTTCAAACCTACACCAAAGTACTATACAAGCATTTATATAGCTGCATGGAATCAGGAATACTGGACAGGACAAAATCATCCTCCTGAAGTAAGACTAAACTTGTCTGGTGGACATCTGCAATAAATAAACTCTATAATAAAAGGAATAAAATTTCTGCCCAGGACCAAGAAGGAGCAGGTGCCTAATTAGAAGCAATATCTCCTTAACCTGAACAAGCAAATAAGAGCACTAGTGAAATCCTCCAAAGCAAACTTCAAGTCCAAACTGGCCACATCTACTAAAGGCAATCACAAGGCTTTCTTCACATATGTCTGCAACCTCAAGGGAAACTCCCAGATTTCCTCTGAACTGGTGGTCAAGGACACCACATACACAAATGCTGTAGATACAGCCAGCCTGCTAGCAGACAGGTTCAGTGAAAACATCACCCCTCTGTCTCCCCCATCAGTAAATTGGGACATCCCCAGCAATTGCCCCTCCCCTTATTTCTAGGGAGCAAGTCATCACTGCCCTCTCAAAGGCAAAAAACACAGCTTCCATGGAACCCGATAACATCAGAGACTGCATCCTGCATGAACTCAGGCAGTAACTTGCAACACCATTAGACATCCTATTCAACCAAAGCGTGAGTACAGTCTTTGTCTCAGCTGAATGGAGGACAGCCACTGTCATCCCTTTGCAGAAAGGTGGAGTGCCCTCTGATCCAGGAAATTATCGACCCATCAGCCTAACTAACCTGATCTACAAGGTCACAGAGTGGATTATCATGGAGCTCATTAACAAGGACATTGGCAACCTCCAAACACTCTTTTCCACACAGTTTGGTTTCATCAGGGGAGTCATGCCTGTTAAATTTGTTTGACTTCTTTGAGACACTCACCAAATGTATGGATGAGGGGATGAGGGGAAGATGGGAAACACCACCTATCCTGACCTGGCCAAAGCCTTCAATACTATTTCCCACTTGGGTATAACAGGTAAACTCTCTCAAATAGGCATCAATCCATATGTTGCCAGATGGGTAGCAAACTGGCTCAATGACAGAACCCACCTAGTTAAAATATGGGAAGGCACTTCAAGCAGTCAATCCATAATGAGTGGTATACTCCAGGGATCAGTCTTGGGGCCTTTGTTGTTTGGGATATACTTTTCTGAGGTGCAGGCCAAAACCAGTGGGCTATGGCTAACCAAGTTTGCAGATGACTGCAAGCTGGGCACTGTCATCAGTTCCCCTAATGATGTGGACATCCCCCAAATTGTATCTCACCCAAACAAATGACTGGTGCCAGAAACATAGCCTAAAACTGAATGCCAAAAAAATGCATCATCACCCCCTTTGGGAAGAGTGACATCCCCACAAAGTATCACATTAATAACAAGGTCCTAAGCTTGCAATCAGTCATGAGGGACTTGGGCATCCAGGTTGATTGCAAACTGACTTTTGACCACCAAATTGCCTCCATTCTAAGGATAGCTTTCTACATGGCCCACCTCATTAGTAAGGGTATCTCATCCATGGACAAAGTGGTCATAACATCCCTGTATTCTTCCCTTATAAGACCCATTATTGAGTACAATGCCCCTTTTGGCATGTACATCACAAAGCACATGCAGCAGCTAGAGACACCACAGAGGTTTCTCACCAGTAGAATCCAATGCGTCAAGCATCAACCCTACACAAATAGGCTAAAGGCCCTGTTTCTCTACTCAGTCTCCTACAGACTCCTCAGAGGTGTCCTCTGACATGCAAAGTGATCTTAGGCACTACCTTTATGGGATTGCTGCATATCTGCAAAGTCCAGCTCCACTCAAGTAACCCACCCATGTGACCTCAACCTGGTCTGTGACATCAATAGGACTCGTTGGCAGGACAGATTTGTGTCCCAGAAACTCCCCCGTTTGTGGAATAGACTCCTGCTCCATGTTAAGCAGAGTACCTTATTAACCCTTTTTAAGCACAACCTAGATAACTGGATGGGGAACAGAACATACACCCCTGGGATTACACCTGTGTCCCTGCTGCAAAGGGGCATCAGGTACTGACTTGTCAGAACATGGGCTAAATTCTTGCCTAGGTTTTTAAGGGCCTCATGTCCAATAGCTTAGTAATTTCTTATGATCCTATGATCCTAGGAAATAAATATCCTGGATGAGTGGGCACTCCACTGTGACCCAAACTGGGCAGCTTCCCCACTAACTCCAGCCATGTCTAAAACTTGACCTAGAGCAATGGAAAATTATGCTTTCTTACCAGTTCCAGTTACCACATTTACTGGTAGTGGACAAACCCAAGCAATGATGCCAACCTCATTTGTGTGATTTTAAGAGGAGCACAGCAGTGGCAAGCAGAGATGACATAAATATTTAAAATATGAAGGTTAATCTGACACATCACCTTAGTTTAAGTGTTGCCTGGTGATGTAGTTTGGAAATATGTATTGAAAAGTGGAAGATAACTGTTATATGAGTTAAGTTTGCAGACATGCACTGGGGGCATAAATGTCATGACCTGACACTTTATTGTTGGCTTTATACACTAATAAAATTGATTTTTAAAGGGTAGGATTCAAACCTAGGCACAAGGGACAAAATATTTTCTTCTACAACATTGATTTTCCATCTTTGCTACAGAAGAAGTGCTGCTCAAACATAGTCAGGAATTATTCACAAATTTAGACGATAGTATACCCTCAGTCATACATCTGGAAACACACTAATGGTATCTTGTCCCTCATACATGTAATTCATATCAGCTCCACTATCTGAAGTGTTATACATGAGAGTGAATATAAAGGGAAATGGAACAACAGTAAAATGTTTGGAATGTCCTGTATTAGAACCCAGGACCTTGTGTAGGGCAGTCCTACACTTACTACAAGAACACTGAAATGACACTTGTCTCTTTTACAGTTAATTGCTATAAACTAGATTATCAATCGGTTGCACACCCTGTACTAGAACCCAGGACCATCTGTACTTCAGTCCTACACTTACACCTGCTGCTAGAGGAGTAGTTGCATAACGATTCCATAATTTCCCACTCATTCTTAACTTCTCTGTGTTAACCATCGCACAATACCACTTAGCATGTTTGTGCAGTGCCGGACAAAATTAACTGAATGCATCCATTTTCAATTGTTAGCTGTTTGCATTCTGTCTGCAGGTGTTCCATGACTGCAGCTGTTGGGGAACCTTCCTTATGGTATTGCGCTATGGAAAGCAAAAATTGCCAGCAATGTATTCTTTTTGACCTTTGCACTTTTACAGATGCCCTGTCTGCAGGTGTTCTGTCTGCTTCCTGTGTGGGCCACTAGTCTAGTTTGCCACTAATAATTGTTGCAAAAACGAGATAAGCACAGCCAAACCTGACATTGATTTTCTCCATTTCCCTTGCTTGCACTAAGCCCTATCCCATGCAAACTCTGGTCAAAAAACAAAAAACAAAAAAATAATAAAAGAAAAGAGAAAAGTTGTTGAAATGAAGAAAACCAGCCTGTGATATAAACACTACAAAATATTTATTAGTACACATGAAATATTTATACATAGTTCTGGATTTGAACTCTCACTTCATTGAACCTTCAGAACACAGTAAGGGTGCAATATCCGCTTTGCCACACAAACAGCTTTGCAGCACGGAACTGAAATCATTCTGCCTACAACCAACTGCAACATCATTCACGGTACCAAGAAACCACATAACAGTTATTTATACATGTATAAATTTCGTATGTAGTGCACTGAGTGATCACACAACCATTTATGACTATTGCTAGCAAAAATGCATCTCTGTCTTACCTCTCTATGTTTGTTGCTCATCCTTGTCTTATCTGACCAGTAATCTGAGACATGCTGTCTGTAATCCTTGTCCTTAAAATGTGTGAGGATATTAAATGGTAATAAAATACAGTTGTCAACAAATGAAGGGGAGGTTAGATGTCAATGAACAGAACCTGTAAATTGTACACTGCTTACTTACATTTCCAGCCTTGATAAAATTACTTATATACACTTGGTAAGTCTGTCCTGACACATCCACAGGAGGTAGGGAAGTCTGCATTGCTCTTGTGTTTTCCTTCACTCTACCAGTAATCATTTACAGTTGCAATCCATTAGCAACAAACACTGAGTGAGTGCCTGCACTATGTTTACTTCTGATACATGGTACTGACAGTTTGGGATTCAGCAGTTCTAATGAGTTCACATCTCATTTGCATCTTCATCATGCTAACAGCTCTAAATCTACACCATAAAGAGGCAACCATATAGCTAGGGAACCTGAAGGTGAGGAGACTTGTTTATGAGGAGAACACAGAACAGGCTATTACTTTGGGATATATCTGCACAGAGAACTACTGAACTTGAGGAGGTATGCTTGCATTTTTCAGCTATATTGCAGATGCTGAAATGTCATTTAAGAAAAGTCTGTTTCACAGTTATATAAATATATTAATTAGCAAATGCTACTGTTATCTGCATGAATTACTTAGAAGTGTACTGATGGCATGGGTGTGTTTGTCAGGGCATTTCACAGGTATACACAATTAGCAATAGCTTAAAATGGAATGTTCTATATTAAATCTGTACAAATGTTTCAGGGACAGTTCATTTGATAGCACATTTAGCATTTCACTAATGATTTGTTAGCAAAATGTGTCATTTGCTTATTCTTTTGGGGGTTGGGGAGCAAAGCTGCATTGCTGTTTTGGCACAAACAAGGATATATTGCTATTGTTACTCTCCCTTGTTTTACATCCAGCTTTGCTTTGTGTGTTAATGTAATATGTTACAACCACACAATACTTGATGCTCATATTTCAAATATATAAACTGTTTTATGTTTCTCCAGTGGGTAATACTGAAATGCTACCTTTTCTGTTTTATCTGAGAACAGGTACTTTTTAGTTAAGTGATATGTATGTCTATTATCCTTCTGTTGTGTTTTAGGACACCTAGGAATATGGCACACAGGTACCTCAATCCCTGAAAACCATCCTTCAGTGACCTTGAGATTCAGGTCATTGTGGAAGCTGTTAGGTGACTTGGTGTCTTTCTGCTTGAGAGGGGATGTGGACATATATCAGGCAGAATGCATATTTGTCGGCACATAGTTGTAGATGTGAATGCAGCAGGTGGTCACAGCAGAACATATAATCAGTTGCACCACAGGGCCACTGACATGATCTCATCTACACAGAGGAGAACAGCTACAGTGGTCAGTGATTGGATGGATACTGGGGTGGGCCTGCTACACAGCTGCCACTAACAGCAAACAAAGAGTTCCTGTCCACTGTCAGAGATCCAGACAGCTCCCAGGAAAGTGCAGAATAGCATGTCCTTGATATTGGAGCTACTGTTTCAGGGACAGTAATTGTGTCCCAGGAGGAGCTTCTAGGTAGGCTTAGGTATCCCTATTGTTAAATATTCTTGTATAGTAAAATATTTACATCAATACATTAGTTCTGTTTAATAAGAAATTGTTTAGGGGAGATTGTAGATTACTACAGCTAACAACACATTCTGATTGATTACACATAGGGCTTAGGCTGGCCTTGTCATCCAAGCTCTTTTTGAAAATTCGTAGGGTTCATAGGTTCAAAGATTATTCCTAGTCTAACTGACCTTGTAGACCATCTTAAGCCTAGCCAATTATCCCTTGTGAGAATCAAACTATGCTCCTTGTGTCTGTAAGGTGACAGTGCGGTAGGTGATGACTGGATTCTCACTGTCACCCAGCTTGATGTCCATGGGTTTAAGATATACCCCCCACCCCAACCATTGTGTTCACCCACATCTTGTGTCCTTCAGGATCCATGTGTCTTGTCTTGTATGTCCAGTTTGTCTGCGATTGCTTCCTCACCTACCCAACCTACCTGACTCAGACATGTGTACATCCTTTCCCCAGCATTCCCCTCTCTCTCTCTCTCTCTGTGCAAAAAAAAAAAAAAGGAGGGGGGACCTGTCCCCTCCAAAACAATTGTCTCATGTTTTACTATTGAAGAAATGGATAGCTATGTTTCTTTCCAGCATTCCTCCTGCACATTCCTGCCATGCTTTCACTTTCTTCTTCCCCCAGCTTGCTGCCCATTTCTTCACCATGATATCTTTCCCATTTCTTTTCTTTAAGACATAATTTCACAATGGTGCACATCATTCACTAATGCGAGGATACGATAAAAAGCAGTTCTAAGTGTTAAATAAAGCTGTATTGGAAACCAATATCATCTATTCCAAAAACGTATTATTCCATTGAGTACATGAACACGTGCTGCCACAGAGTCAGTTAATTAACAGGTATATTTTAGAGACAGCATACCAACAATCAAACTTTAGAATTTGGAATTACATGTAAAAGTATTTGAAGCTGTTACATACACCTGGATTCAAACCTAGTACCATCTGGCCCTAAAAATGAATGGACCAATGCATTAACAGAAGGTGCTACAGACTCAGTTGAGCAGCAGGTGTATTTTAGAGACTCAACAGCAAATGACAAACTTAACTGCTGTTGCATACACCTACTACTTAACTGACTCACTGGCTGCAGGTATTAATTCACTTAATGCAGTGATATGTTCCTTTTTGGGGCTAGATGGTACTAGTTCCAAATACAGCTGTATTAATACATTGAACTACTTTTGTATTAGCATTGCTTAGTGATGATACATGATATGCACCATTGCACACTAATGTTTTATAAAACTAAATGGGTATTGCACAATAATTCTTTATAAAACATTACTGGAGATTGTGCAATGATGCTTCATACAATATTAATGGGGAAGATATGCCATTGGTGATATGGGGAGCAAACACAGGGTAGTACAAAGAGAAATCCTTGCTAAACTGTGTCAGTTACTACTGATTGTATAAAATACATCTGCTACCTGACTCTGTGGTTGCATATGTTAAGGCATTGTTGTTGGAGGCAGATGATACTGGGCCTGAATATTGGTGTAAGTAGTAGTTTTTCAAGTGTGTATGATACTTTTAAATACATCTACTTATATTGCTGTCATCTCCTGTTGCTTTGCATTGGTGCACATTTCACACCATTGCACAGCTTTGCTTTAAAGAAAAGAAATGGGAAAGACATGAAAGTGGTGAAATGGGGAGCAAGCAGGAGGGAAAACAAAGTGAAAGGAGGGCAGGAATGTGCAAGAAGGATGTAAGAAAGAACCATAGCTATACATTTCTTCAACAGTAATACATGATTATATATGCAGAATATTAGCTGAATTTGGACTGTCACCTTTAGAGTGAGGGGTGACCACAGCACAATCATGTTGTATAGCCAGTTGGACCAAATCAAGGGTGTCAAGAAGACACATGTGTAAAATGTAGAGCTATGTATGGGAGTTTTTTTTGGGAGGGTGCCCTTTTTTTTTTTTTTGCAGAGAGAGAGGAATGTTGGGGAAGGGACATAAGTATGTCTGGGTCAGGTAAGTTGGGTAGTTGAGGAAGCAATTGTAGACAGGACATACAAGACAAGAGACAGGCATGGTGAAGGGCACAAGAGGTGGGTGAACACCATGATTAGGAAGAGGGTGGGGAAATGAGCTCCCATGCATGTCAAGCTGGGTGACAATGAAAATGGAGTCCTTATCCAGTGGACTATCATCACTGTCACCTAATTGCACCTATGGCTGCAGTGCCCAATGCTACATCTCCTTCTGGTATTCTGAACCAAGATGGAGAGTAGGTGCTTCATCTGGTATAGGCATGCACCCACAGTGTGGCACACAATCCTATGCACCATCTCTGGCAGTTCTTTTCAGGTGATAAAGTCACCACCTCTGCCACTGCTCCCAGAGGGAGCCACAGGCCTATCCTCCAAGGCAGAACTACCTGAGGGGCCAGGTACTGCAGTGGCAGCTGAGGGGGTGCTGCCATGTTGCCCACTAGATGTGCTGGGCAGTGGTGCTGTAGCCAGTGCGGTGGCGACAGGATGATCCTTTGGGACAGGCCTACCCCACTGTGCTGTGGGGAAAAAAATTAAAAAAGAAGAGAGAAGATAAGGTTGGGGTGAGAGAAAGGAAGAACATTAGTAAGTTCATATGTGACATACAAAGCATTGATACAATTACTTGACTCTATTCTGTTACCTTTATTTTTAACACTACAAACTCCTAACACATTTCTTCCTTACTTTTAAGACTACTCAGTTCATAACAGAGGCACACTATAGTACAGATTGCAGCCAGCAATCCTTGATGTCTGCATATATTGCACATATGGGTATTTCAATTACATTGATTACAGTCTACATCAGGCCATTTGTGCCACTGATATAGAGTTCTGAAGTTATACTGTAATAATGACGAAACCTAACATTACTGGATATTTGGGACGTGTGGTTTTTGAACCCATAACTGCTGACTGCTGTCTAATACTGTACAGTTATTTTGTCCTACAGACTACTGCATGCATACTTTCCTTTTACAGTTTAGAGAAGCATGCTCACTGTTATTTGAGAATATGGAACTGTTGCATTGTGATACAGACTATGGTATACATACTTTCTTTTACAGTTAAGATATGCATGCTCAATTTGATACAACTGTATTAAATTGCAACTAAGCTGTGCTTAACTTTTAATGCTACAATAACAGGGCTATTATTGTATTAGCAGTATATACTACATGCCTCTTGCATCCTTGACAAATGTGCAGCATGGGATTTCACATTTGATGCTCACTCAGTGGCAGCTGTGGAAAAAACAGAAATGAACAACATACCACTATGAATACCAGTCTTAACTATATTCAGTATTTAACTCTTACAATTAGTCACTGTAATCGACACTTGCATATATGTGGGGTGTCTCCTTTACTAAATTCCTGATCCAATGGTTGAGGGTATCCTGCTTCCTCCTCCAGAGGTCATCAAAATGATGTTGGCATTGTTCACCAGTACGGGGATACCTTTAGGACTGGTCAAAGGCCTGGCAATACTATTCCAAGTTTCAGACTTGTATTCAGAACCTGAATTGTCCTGTTGCAGCAACCAGGACCCATACTCTTTAACTAGGAGTCCAATAAAGACTTTGGACTCCTGAACACCCCACCTTTGTGCTCAGAAGCATACTCCCTCAACAGAAACACCAGACATGACTACCATAGATCAAGCCCAATGTAGAATGAGCACTTCCCACCAATTGCATTTTGTATCCTGATGTTTTCCTGCTAATTGCACATATCGCGCTTACTGAGAGTGTGCACTTTTTTGTTTTACAACATTTGAAAAAGTTGCACATTGCTTACCATCGCACAAACAGGGTAGTTGAGGGTGTACACTATTAGGCGATGTGTTTCCACAATACTAGGTGATGTGCAACAGTGGCAAGTAATAAGGTTATTTGATATACAGGCACTTGTGTAACTGTGTTAGTCAAATGGGGAGTCCATAGCAGTCCAGATAGCAGAAATATACTTCCATGAACACAGTGCGCAGCATACCCACAGTCATAATTTTGATAATAAATGGACAATACACAGATAAATAACTGACACAATATTAGTGTATCATCCCTCACACATATAAATATTAATATCAGCTATATTATGTCAGGTGTTATAAGTGAGTGACTATAATGTGAAGTGGAACAACATTAAAAATGTGTGGAACATGCTATATTTTTACCCTGGACCATGTGTACAGTAGTTCTATATTTGCAGCTGTTGCCACAAGCAAGTTGCAAAAGCAGCTGTGCATTTTGCACTTCATTGCTATAATCTGCAATGTCACAACAGGAAAACAACATTTGCACACCCTGTACTAGAACCTAGGACCATATGCACTCCCAACCTACAATTAACACCCACTGCTATAGGTTTACTTATATGACCTTTCCTCTCTTAGCATTCATTGTAAAGTTCTCTCTGTTAGTCACAGCACACTGCTGCTTACCATGTTTGCTTGATGGCCAATAATAATTATTGAATGCATCTGGTTTATGTTTGTGGCTGTCTAGGTCCTGTCTGCAACCTGGGTGGTCCATTCATCCAGTTTGGGCAGTTCACACAAACCAGATGAGCACAGCTAAACATGTTTGTGTTAAGCAGCGCATCACACAAACACTGGCCCCAAAAAATGGAGAAATAGTTGAAAAATAGTTGAAATGAGGAAAAATAATCTATGGAAGTGCCCTAAACAAATTTAATGATGAAAGCTCAAGTAAGGGAAAAGCAATTGCTGTGCTGTCATCCAATCCACTTTTGTGGCCAACAACCTTACATGGAATTTTTGTCCGAATCATACCTTTCAACTGTCCAGATTTTTGCAGAATGTCCAGATTTTTGCCTCATATTTTTGGGCTGTTCCTTGTAAAATGTGTGGTTTTCTGGAAAATCAGTGAAGATTGAAGTCAATAAATAATGACATAGATTTCAGTTTCATACTTCATGTCCTTCAAAAAATGCATGCTAACACAAATCCTATTATTCTAAGCTACTTTCTAAGGTTATAAGAACAATATTTAAAACCTGTCACTATTTTTGAGCATTTGCCCCCCCACCATTATTTTAGCCTTTGTCCAAATTTCTTGTACTAAATGATTTTAGAGGTATGATCCACATTCATATTTGACAGTGCAATGGTGCAGCAGTTTGCACTGCCTCCTCCCAGCAAGAGGTTTTCTGATTCAATTATCAGCTGGAGTGCTTTCTGTGCAGAGTCTGCAGGGCCTCCACTGCACTTGTGTGGGTTTCCTCCCACATTACAAAGACATGCGTCCACAGTGTTTCTCCCTGGGCCTCTGCTGAAAATTGGCTTGTTCGAAGTTGAACTTTCCCAGTAAACAAAATGTTAAATAAATAAATAAATATTTAGAGGTTTTGCTGTCAGCAACACTGGTATGACTTATGCGAAAACATTCTGTGTAGGCTCTGTGCCAAACCTACACAGAGTTTATTGAATCCTGGGGATATTGCATTTATTTGTTTAACTGGGCAAGTGAGCTGCTCTCCTGATCCTTTTCAGTCACAACCCAGGCTCTTTGAATATTTGCAATTCAACTTAGTACATGTTTGAATGCAGATAATATACTGTATTAAAGAAAGAGATAGACAAGCAAAACAATTGACACTGCAAGAAAGAATGTCCTAGAGATTATAATAGCATCTCCTAAGAACAATGATGTATTGTAAGTAAATGGTTTATTTAATTAATACTGTGTTACACATTAACTTCCTGAGCAGGAACTAATGGCTCTGCTGGACAGAGGCACAGGGAACTAATCTAAGGGGGTGGCGAAACCAACACATTCTGGCTAGACTTATAAATGCCCTTGGGCAGATAGCCTAGTACTTACCTATGAACCTAAGAGAGTTGGATGGAAGGGAAAGAGGAGTTAGCAAATAGTTTTTAGGGCATCACTGTGATGTTTTTCAGGGTCAAATAAGAGGACAAATATAAGGAGCTTTGTATCAAGAGATTGCAGTTTACCTGTGTTGCATGTGGAGTGAAAGCATAGCAGGGATAAACTGTACTCAAGCTTAGGTATAAGTACATTTCTAGCTATGGCAGTCCTAACTATGGGAGATAAGAGATGCTGTATCAGAGTTTGAGATGAAAGAGTACTTTAGTAGTAACTTTATCAATGTGAGATCTGAAGCTTAGGTAAGGATCTATTGTAATTCTGAGATGTCTTTGCTCTAACATTTGGGATGATGTTGTTATACATGTCTAAAATTGATATAAATAGTAATGAAACTAACTGTGTGGAGTACACAAGACAATTATACTGGTTTTGTTTGGATTAATAAGTAGATTATTCAAATATGACTAATTACAGAGTTTAAAGATTATCTTCATTAATTACTACTAAACAACTAGAAAATCTTCAGCATAATGCATTATATATTGACGGCAACATTATAATTTTTATCTCACACCATGACATTTCATACTATGTCCCTCCATTATAAGTAACTAACTCAGTTATGCAAATATGACAATATGAATAACGAGACAAAACATCTTTCAATATCTCCACTGCACACTAGAATAACATTGTTTCTTATACTTTGTTGTGTCGTATGTTGCTTACTATTAAGTGGTACATTTATTAGTTAAGGAATACAGCCCCAAAATGTCACGATACCACAAGGAGTTATGGGTGATGAAATGAAACATACAAAAATGCTATAGATAAGAATGAGTTAAAGGTGAGAAGAAAACAAATTGTCAGAGAATGGATTCAGTTACATTGTGAATTAAAAAAAAAGATTTTCTGTATGTAAGGCATTTATTTTTCACTAGAAGTGAAAGAGTTCAGGAGTCAATAAATGCTTACATGACTAAAATGAAACAAAGCGTGAAATGCATCCTTTGTTGACTTGCATGACTGAAAAGAAACAACGTTGTATGGTTATCAGAAACAAACAAGTCAGTGGCAAACTATTAAGATGTTTGTTAAATATGCTTGGCCATAATGCTTATACAATTATAGGATTCATAACGAACAGTTAAACAATAATTTACAAATTTGTACAGGCTACATCATGAATATGCCTAATAGAAATTTAAGCATAACATTCTGAAGAGGTTAGGAATTAGAGAATGCAAAAAGGTAAGATAGAAAGCATTCATATCTGTGAGGGTGAGGGTCAGTGCAAAAAGCATTATGCCCATTTCTCCAAGCAAATTCTTTGTAAAATAATGTGCTAATATGCTGACGCTACTATTAAAAGTAATAATATAAATTCTGTTATGAGTATTTTAGCAAGGATCAAGAAACACGATACTCAAGATATTGATTGCATTGCAGAGTTATTCTGACTTGTTGACTGGCTTAGGCTGTCTGCCATGAGAATAGTCCCAGTAGCACTAAATGGCAGGATTTTGCAGGAACTGAAGTACATAGGATCAATGATGGCACCTGTCCGAAACAAGGTGCCAAATGAGAGGGCACATAGCATGGAAACAGTTGTAACACAAGACAAACTTAAAATATGTATAAATCCAGAATACCTAAAGAAATATAAAATAATTTTAAAAAACATTTAAGACTATACCTATTGTTAAGTTTTTCTCTGTGTTTGATGCAAGTTAAGGCATTTGGTAAATTAGAGAAGGCTAAACTAGTTCAAAGTGTCTCACACTCAATACTATTCTGGTACATACAGATTTATAAAACTGCTTTTTGGAATATCACCCACTCCAGAAGTGTTTCAAAAATTAATAGATGAAATACCTGAAAGGCTAGAATGAGTGGGCGATATAATTGTCTCTGTGCTTTTAGCCTGTACATATTCCAGTCAATAATCTTCTTCCAGTAAGTCTCAAACTATTCATTTCTCTACCAGTGACAACATGGCCATGGGCAAGAACTGAGCAGTCTGAACCATCAACTAGGCAAGCATGAAGGTTGCTTTACCCCTTTAGGTCCATCAGACTTCCTGTAGCCTACTGCCCACTGAGTAGGTCATGTGTCCCCACCAGAAAATCTTGACTGGCAGTCCAAGGGCCCACAGAAAAGGACTGATGTTATCTGGGTCGATTATAAGCCAATTGAGTGCAATACAACTCCACTTCTAATGGGGATCTTCATTTGTCACTGTTCTGCAATTTGACCAAAACAAAAAAAAATGAGTACTTCAGTCATGATCACAATTGTAAATGCTGTAAAATATGTTCTTCTGCCCAGATGCAGTTGTCTGTATGCACTGAGCATTCTGTACTGCCGTACTCTGCTTCCATGTTAGTGCCAAGTGCACCATGGGACTACAGCAGCAATCTGACTCCTAAGCAAAGCCTATGAATTCCTTTTGAAAGCATGCATCATATGTTAGCTCCAATTGGTGCTCATTAAATAGCTCTGCATGTTGCTTCCAACTTCAAAACAATGGCAAATGGCAGAATGTGCTAATTAATGCATACACAGGAGAAATATATACTAATTCAACAATGCAACATAGTGGAGCAATTTAGGAAACTATAAAAGGTGAACGGACAGTCTGCACTCCCTTTGGCCCTCTGTTCCAATATTCTTTGGAATACAGCCACAAGCACACCTAGAAGAAAATGTTAGGGGTTGCTGCTGCTATCATTAACCTGTATGTGCATTACACTAATTAAACAATGCAACATAGTGGAGCAATTTAGGAAACTATAAAAGGTGAACAGACAGTCTGCACTCCCTTTGGCCCTCTGTTCCAATATTCTTTGGAATACAGCCACAAGCACACCTAGAAGAAAATGTTAGGGGTTGCTGCTGCTATCATTAACCTGTATGTGCATCAGGCTTTAATGCAAGGTGCTCAGTCTAGAAGAAGAAGAAGAGTCTTCAGACCCCTTTTCATTTACCATGCACGTCATAATACAGAAATTGTACAGCACTACAGGGTGGACAGGGATAACTTAGAGGCATAGCTCTCAACTGAATGGATTTTCAGAGAATGTCCAGATTTTTGCCTCATATTTTGGGTATGGATTTAAGTCACTAAATAATGACATACATTTAAGTTACAGACTTAATATCTTTCAGGAAATGCATGCTAACACAAATCCTGTTAATCTAGCAACTTTCTAAGTTTACAAGAGCAATATTTAACATTTGTCCCTATTTTTAGGCCTTTGTCTCCTATTATTTTAGGGTCTATATTGAATCAGCGAATGCTTAAAAAAGCGAACACTGATTCATCGAATTTATTTCAGCGAACGCTGAAAATGCCGAACACCTGGAACAGCAAATTTTTTCTCAGGAAAAAAAATTGCTGGGCTAGTTTCGGGAGTTTGCCGTTTCCTCCACTGTGGTGTGATATCGGAGTTGGTATATTTAAGTAGGGGGGTGTTTATGTTTAAATACTGCATTAAATACTGTTTTAAGATTTTTTATTTTTTTGCAGAACAGCAATTTTTTTTCCCTGGGAAAAAAATTGCTGTTCCGAATGTTTGGCATTCTCAGCGTTCGCTAAACTAGGGTCAATGAATAAGTGTTCGCTTTTCTAAGCATTCACTTATTTAATATAGACCCTTATTTTAGGCTTTGTCCAGATTTCTTGCACTAAGAGGTTGGGAGGTATGTTTAGAGGAAATATGCATCCTCTGTCACCTTCACTTGAGGTCCCGGTGAGATCATGGAGAACCCATCCCAGTGGAAACCAAGATATATGTAGCATTACATATACTAGCTACATGTACTTTTCATAGACTCACAGGGCATATAATAGGAGTGTCACAGGCCTCAGCCTCAAGAATATTATATCACTTTCTAAATGTAATTCTCTAACATGTTAGGGAGCATATCTTGTTTCCAAATACCCCTGAGGAGAGAGCTAATTTCTATGACAAAGCACACTTTCCTTAGGTTTCTGGGGAAATAGACTGCATATACATTGAAATAAAAGCCCCACCTAGGGAACAAGGAAGGAGGTACTTCAATAGGAAAGGATATTACTATCTCAGCTGTCAAGTGGTGTGTAATGCCTAAGGAATCATCTACAGTGTGTGTGTGTGTATGTGTGTACGTGTATGTGTATGTGTGTGTGTGTGTGTGTGTGTGTGTGTGTGTGTGTGTGTGTGTGTGTGTGTGTGTGTGTGTGTGTGTGTGTGTGTGTGTGTGTGTGTATATGTGTGTGTGTGTGTGTGTGTATATGTGTGTGTGTCTATATGTGTGTGTGTGTGTGTGTGTGTGTGTGTGTGTGTGTGTGTGTGTGTGTGTGTGTGTGTGTCTATA
>NC_056725.1:211658335-211665835 GCF_019279795.1 Protopterus annectens
TCTAAACCTCACCACAACAATAAACAGGACATGCTGGAAGGATAGATTCCTGTCTCAGAGACTTCCCATGCTCTGGAACAAGATTCCAATCTACATTAGGCAGAGCTCCTCACTAACCCTCTTCAAGAGAAACCTTGACAAGTGGATGGGAAACAGAAAGTTTACCCCAGGAATCACTTCAATAGCTCTGCTGGACAGAGGCACAGGGAACTAATCTAAGGGGGCGGTGAAAGCCAACACCTTCCAGCTAGGCTTATAAATGCCTTTGGGCAGATAGCCTAGTACCTACCTATGAACCTATTATAACACATTTCTGAATATATGCTTAAAAGGTAAACCTGCCTGTGACTAGAAATATAAGTTATGTGAAGAAAATGAAACAGTAACATACAAAGCAGAAATAGGTAAATACATGCAAAACATAATGCCATTAATTTACAAATGCACCAAAAGACAGTTACTGCTCACAAAAGAAAGGGAAGAGCACACTCTTCTATTGCATATATTTGTCCAGACATTTGTGAGGGTGACGATTATATTCTTACTGTAATCAAGCTGGATGTGGATATAACCCTGATGTTCCCTACCTATCCTTAATCTTGGAGTTCCCTCAACTTTTGTACCAGTCAATTTTCTTGTCTGTCTTGTATGTCCTATATGTCTACACCTGCTACCTAACTTACCCAACCTACCTTACCATCCTATTATTAAAGACCTTCCTCAGCCAGTGGCGGATACAGGAATTCGCAGAAGGGGGGGGTGCAGTCTTGAAAGTCGATGGAAATAGAGGTTGAGACATTCTGCAAGTATAATTCAAGTTTATAAATCAGCAATGTTGTTAATATATTTAATTTCAAATGCACACCTCACTCATGTCACTTATCTACTGAGTAGACACACACAGCTCTCTCATCTTGCTCACCTACCGAATAGGCACACACACCCCTAACTCTCTCATCTCACTCACCTACTGAGTGGACACACACACCCCTCTCTCATCTTACTCACCTTCTGAATTGACACACACATACACACACACACACACACACACACACACACACACACACACACACACACACACACACACACACACACACACACACATTATACTTCTCAACATCTTTGCTCAAGAAATCTGGACAAACCCTGGCAAAATGGTGGGACAAAGGTCTAAAAATAGGGTTATATTTTAAATATTGCTCTTGTAAACTTAGAAAGTTGCTAGAATAACAGGATTTGTGTTAGCATGTATTTTCTAAAGGATATGAATTTCAAAACTCTAATGCGTCATTATGTAGTGACTTTGATCGCTAGCTCTCTCGCATCTCACTCACCTTCTGAATGAACAGACAGGCAGACCCACCTCTCATTTCACTCACCTTCTGAACAGACGGATGCACACAGTGCTCTCATCTCACTCACCCATTGAATGAACACCCATACCTTGCTCATCTCGGTACTGATGGACACACACAAACAGACATAATTTCACTCACCAACTGAACAGGTCACTCGTGTCTCTCACAGCAGTTTGGCATTTTTCCATGATTGCACATTTGGCTTTCCTTGTTTCAAATCAAATGCAAAAACAAGCCAGTTTCAACTTTTAAATCTGTATTGTGTGTACATCTTTAGTATGATTCATGCAAAGATGCATTCACAGAATGAGTACATCCTTGAAGAAGAATTTGCATGCATAGTGCATCCTTAAAGTAGAAATGTTTTTTTTTTTATTATTGTTAAAATAAATGTTGTGGCAATTACCTGCCCAGTAGGCTTCTCAAGTCAGAGAGGCCCTAGGCAAGTGCCTAGTTCACTTAGTGCTGGATCTGGCTCTGGCTATGACAGGAACTTAAAAAAAAATAAAAAAGAAACAAGTGTGGGTTTAAATGAAAATAAAACTGTGTGCAAAATGAGGAACACACTGAGCAGTGTACTTTTTTTCTGGTGCCAGTTTGTATTGCAGTTTAAAAGGGGATGGCGCATGCCTCTGTGCCAAGTCCTAAATCTGCCACTGCCAGCAGTCCTCTCTTCAAAAAAAAAAATGACATTCCATACATAGCTCTCCACTTTGACTATGTGTCTGCTTGATACACGTGATTTGGTCCGACTGGCTATACCATAATATTCTCTTGTTGTCACCCAGCCCTGATATGGTCATCATCATCTTCTTTTGGCTGGTCCCATTAGGGGTTGCCACAGCAGATCACCTGTTTCCATTTCTTCCTGTCCTCTGCATCTTGCTCTGTCACACCAACCACCTGCATGTCCTCTCTCACCACATCCATAAACCTTATCTTAGGCCTTCCTCTTTTCCTGTTACCTGGCAGTCTTATCCTTAGCATCTTTTTCCCAATATACTCAGCATCCCTCCTCAGCACATGTCCAAACCAACATAATCTTGCCTCTTTGGCTTTGCCTCCAAACCTTCCAACCTGTGCTGACCCTCTAATATACTTATTCCTAATCCTGCCCACCCTCATCACACCCAGTGCAAATCTTAACATCTTTAATTCTGCCACATCCAGCTCTGACTCCTGCCTTTTTGTCAATGCCACTGTCTCCAACCCATATAACATAGCTGGTCTCACTACCCTCTTGTAGACCTTCCCTTTCACTCTTACTGGTACTCATCTGTCACAAATCACTCCTGACACTCTTCTCCTCCCACTCCATCCTGCCTGCACTCTCTTCTTCACCTCTCTTCCACACTCACCGTTACTCTGAACTATTGACCCCAAGTATTTAAACTCATCCACCTTCGCCACCTCTACGCCTTGCATCCTCACCATTCCTCTATCATCCCTCTCATTCACACACATATATTCTGTCCTAGTCCTGCTGACCTTCATTCCTCTTCTCTCTAGAGCATATCTCCATCTCCCCAGGGTCATCTCCACCTGCTCCCTACTCTCACTATAGATCACAATGTCATCTGCAAACATCATAGTCCAAGGGGACTCCTGTCTGATCTCGTTTGTCAACCTGTCCATTACCATTGCAAATAAGAAAGGGCTCAGAGCTGATTCTTGATGTAACCCCACCTCCACCTTAAACACATCTGTCACTCCCACCGCAGACCTCACCACTGTCACACTACCCTCGTACATATCCTGTACCACTCTTACATACTTTTCTGACACTTCTGACTTCCTCATACAATACCACAAGTCCTCTCTAGGCACCGTGTCATATGCTTTCTCTAAGTCTACAAAAACACAATGCAACTCCTTCTGACATTCTCTGTACTTCTCCATCAACACTCTCAGAGCAAAGATCGCATTGGTAGTACTCTTTCCCGGCATGAAACCATACTGCTGATCATTAATCATCACATCCCTTCTTAACCTTGCTTCCACTACTCTTTCCCATAACTTCTTGCTGTGACCGATCAGTTTAATCCCTCTGTAATTACTACAGCTCTGCACATCACGCTTATTCTTAAAAATCGGTACCAAAACACTTTTTCTCCATACCTCAGGCATCTTCTCACTTTTCAAGATTTCATTAAACAATCTGGTTAAAAACTCCACTGCCATTTCACCTAAACACCTCTATGCTTCCACAGGTATGTCATCTGGGCCAACAGCCTTTCCATTCTTCATTCTCTTCATAGCTATCCTTACTTCCTCCTTGCTAATCCATTGTACTTCATGATTCACTATCCCTACATCATCCAACCTTCTCTCCCTCTCATTCTCTTCATTCATCAACCCCTCAAAGTACTCTTTCCATCTCCTCAACACACTCTCCTCGCTTGTGAGTATGTTTCCCTCATTATCCTTTATCACCTTTACCTGCTGCACATCTTTCCTAGCTCAGTCCTTCTGTCTAGCCAATTGGTTCAGGTCCTTTTTCCCCTCCTTAGTGTCCATCCTTTCATACAACTCTTCATATGCCTTATCCTTAGCCTTCGCCACCTCTCTCTTTGCCATGCACCTCATCTCCTTATACTCCTGTCTACTTTCTTCATCTTTCTGACAATCCCACTTCTTCTTTGCCAACCTGTATACTCTCCTGTACTTCCTCATTCCACCACCATGTCTCCTTGCTGTCCTTCCTCTGTCCAGATGTGATACCAAGCACCTTTCTGGCCGTCTCACTTACTAGCTCTGCTGTAGTTACCCAGCTATTTGGTAACTCTTCACTACCACCCAGTGCCTGTCTTAACTCATCCCTGAACTCCACCTCACAATTACCCTTTTTCAATTTCCTGCCCTCACACTCCTCCTCCTCTTCTTGATCACCAACGTCATCTTACAAACCACCATCCTATGCTGCCTAACTACACTTTCCCTGGTCACCACTTTACAATCTCCAATCTCCTTCAAACTGGCCCTCCTACATAAGATATAATCCACCTGTGTTCATCTTCCTCCACTCTTGTATGTCACCCTATGCTCCTCCCTCTTGTTAAAATATGTATTCACCACAGCCATGTCATTCCTTTTCACAAAATCCATTACCATTTGACCTTCTGCATTCCTTTGTTTAACACCATACCTACCCATCACTTCCTCATCCCCTCTGTTTCCTTCACCAACATGCCCATTGAAATCTGCTCCAATCTGGGGGCATGTCAGAGAGCAGTGCTGTGAGAATATAAACACTGTTCAGCAATTCAAAGGGAAAGAGGATGGCAACTGACACTGTAAGTGTCCATGGCATACCTCTAAATGTACAGATATTATCAGAATGTCCAGATATTTGCCACAGACGCAGCATAAAAGTCACGCTAATGCAAAACCTACCATACTGTCAACTTTCTAAGTTTGGGAGAGCAATATTGTAAACCTGGCCCTGTCTGTTCCCACATTATGTAAGGCTTTGTACTGATTGTGTGCTGTTAGAGGTTGAGAGGTATGACTGCATACCCACTATAAAAGTCAATCTAATGCAAAATCTATTATACTGTCAACTGTCAAGGTTTGTGAGAGCAATATTTAAAATCTGGCCCTACCTTCCCCCACATCATGTAAGGCTTTACCCATCAATGTTGCAAGTGTGATGAAACATAAGCATAGCCTCCCACATTGAAAAAAAAAATGAAAACACATATTTAATAATTATTTATGTTTTTTTTCCGGCTGCAATAAAGTTTAAGCATAGCTGAGCATGTGTGTGTTTGCTAACCTGTGCTTAGCATAACTAAAATATCTGAAGGAGTTAAATAGGAATATATCAGCTAAACAAGTAATCCAAAATAGTGTAGCGGTCAGAGTTGCTGCTTTGCATGCAGGCATTCACAATTCAAGCTCCAATTAAGTCATTTTACTTTTATATGTGAAAGCAGTTGTAAAAGTCATATATTGTAATAAATGAGGTAGTAAATAAAATTTAGCACCCAAGGTAGTGTAGCAGATCCAAAAATGAGATGTCAGTCCAGAAAAGATGTGAAACCCCCATATAAACACAAGTGTCCCATACAGTATAGTAACACAAGAATAAATGTAATGAAAGCACATAGGGGGTGTCAGGGAAGATAAAATTATAATATGTCAGGAATGATGAATGAATCCCATACAACTGATAGTCAAAATAAAACTTAAGCAATGCTAAGCATTGCACAGCTATGCTTACTGGGTGGAATCATTGCTTACATATGAATGCTAAGCAATGAGTATCCCAGCTAAGTGGATTTGCCCATTGGTAAGCAGTGCTGAACCTGCCCCTTTAAGCACTGTCAACCTTAGGTTTGCCCGTAGCTTAGCTTAGCTCAGCATATTAAAAACATCCAATTATGGCAAAGTGCAGGAAATTGGTCATATTTATACCTTGCTGTTGGGAATACAGCTCATAACCAGTTATAGCTCCCCACTGTAGGCAGTATGGCTGGTGTTGGAGAGGGTATGCGCTTTTGGGTGCAGTGCTGGGGCATACATGAGTCCAAGGTCATGGTAGAACTCCTTGTTAAAAACCATGATGTGAGACTGCTGCAGGACCAGTACCAGAGTTCCCAATACAAAGCAGAGACCTGGGAAAGTCTCGCCCATGATCTCACCAGTGCCACTGGCATCCCTTGGACTGGTAAACAGGTCCGGCACTACTTTGCCAACTTGAAGAGGAGGAAGAGGGAGCTCTTGGACCAGTGGGTCCAAGAAGCATGGTAGAGGGGTGATGTCCCAGGCATGTGTATTTATTCATATCAATAACTGTTTACCAAAGTTCAGCCTGTGTATGTGATGGATAGATATGCATAAATGTTTCTCTATCTTCTTTACAGCTCCAGCTGAGTGGGCTGTGAACCAGGAAGCCCATGCAACAGGTTGCAAATGCTGCATCCCGAGGCTGGTGAGTAACAATCTAGCTTGTAGTATTCATATCAAATTAAATATAAAGGAGTAAAATGTCACCTGGCAGTATTAAAATGGGTATGGTTTGTACTGAATAAACCAGACAATATTACAGTAATAGTCTCATATACATTATATATAAATAAAACTGTAACTGTCTGTCAATAAAATTCAAAACCCTGGACTGGTTGTATTTACTCTGGTATTGTTTGAATTGAAATGTGTACAGGTTATGCACAGCAACTATAGCTCTGAAAGCATTAAACAATCAAGTCTCATCTGACAAAGTTAGTGCCTCTGTAAGACACGAGATTAATCAATATGAAATGTTTCATGCACCAAGATCTGATGTCTGAATAGTAATGTTGTGTTAACCACTATTTTCCACACTGTGCTATGTTATGTATGTATAAGAATGTTGTAATTACAAGGTCAGATTGTACAACCAGGAGAGAATTAGACAGAAAACATTCAAGAAAGAGACAGCAGTTTCTCAATAGTTCATTCTGATGAAACACAAACTTGTATTTTTAGCAGAAACAGCCACAGTTCGAATCCCAGAAGTGGTAGTAAGCAGTATGCATAATTTCAACTAGGATTTTGTGAATATGTGTAGAAACAGTCAGGTAGTGTTAACATAAATTCCCCTCACAGGTATTCCAAGTAAGAGAAGGTATAAAGAAGCTATAAGAAGGCTGTAGTTATACTGTGTCCAACACCTATGGTCCAACCCCAAGGCTGCAAATGACAGCAATATAAGTACATACACCAAGTTGTCTCTCCCAAGAAATGTTCAAAAGTGTCATGCTGTCACAGCTACTGGTCCCTGCTGGCCACAACCAGGGTGAACAATAGAAATCAAGGCAGAGTATGGCAGTAGCACACACACACACACACACACACACACACACACACACACACACACACACACACACACACACACACACACACACACACACACACACACACACACACACACACTCACAGGATGAGTGCACATATGTAACCCTGACTATGTGAATATGGGTAGAAACAGTCAGGTAGTGTTAACAGAAATTCCCTCCACAGGTCTTCCAGATAAGAGAAGGTATAAAGTAGCTATAAGAAGGCTGTAATTATACACTGGGTACAAGCATACCACTGCCCAACCCAATGCCATAGGTTGTTGTAATAATACCTGTAGAGTAATGATTAGAGCAATAATCAT
>NC_056725.1:211670835-211701402 GCF_019279795.1 Protopterus annectens
GGAATGCCAGGTTTTTGTGCTGTATGACAATGAGACCACAGAAAATCATTTCATAATGTTTCTCATCTTGAATGTGACCTCTAACCTGTACAATTCCATTGAAAAACAATCAAAGGTGTTTCTAGGATGGTGAGCAACTATTGCCAAGTGAAGATGTGCCATGATGTTAGAGTCCAAACAAAGATGAATGAATGCTGTAACCATCGTAAGATGTACATACACAACATATCAATTTAAGGGTGTGCACACTCATTCAACTGGCTTATTGTACTGATTATTATTTGCATATGTTTTCACAGACCAGATTGTTATGTTTTCAATTGAATTGTACAGGCTATAGGTCACATTAAAGGTGGGAATTGTTTTGAAATGAGTTATTGTGGTGTCATGTTTCAATTGCACAAATACCAGGCATTATAACAGGGGTGTGTACACTTTATATCCACTGTAGCTATATGGACTCAGCAGTACCTGGACTGTATATCCAGCCTCCACCAAGGTAGAGTAATCCCATTTGGTGGACAGTAGCAATACACAAATCACATAATAGGTTGCTATATTGGCTGTACAGAGACACATAGCTGCAGGCAACAACTTGGGAGCAAGTCCACCTCTATCTGACCAAGCATGTAAGTTCACAGGTGACTTCCTGTAAGGCTGACTATGATTACAAATCAGACATATCCACATTACCAAGGACAATTGCAGCAGTGTCTCCACATATGTTGTCAGTCTCAGAGGAAACAACATAATTCACCCGGTACTGGAGGTAAATCATGCCTCATACACACATGCCATGGATATAGGCAACCTGCATCAGACAGGTTAGGTGGGAACATTGCCAACCTGTCCACCCCAGTTGTATAGGGGGAGATGCACATCAACCACAATCCTCCCCTCAGCAATGATGAACATGTACATATTGCCTACTGATGACAACAACCATGGGGCATAATAACATTACTGTCTGCCTCCGACATGAACTCAGGCATGTGCTCACAACTCCATCACACACCACAGTCAAACACAGACCTGCCACCATCCACACACCACCCACATGGACGATGGCCACTGTCAGCCCTCCGCACAGAAATGAATAGAGAATGGAGGATTATGCAATTAAGTGTCCAACACTGGGGGGAATAAGATAGCTCAGAGCCAGGAGTGTAATGTAAGCTGCTATAGCCATGATAGGTTGGAGGGTTATGGTGTAGTTTGAATTATTTGCAAGTAATATTCACTGTTGATGTGCAATTTGACAACTGTATGAGGTCCTGTGACCTTTTTCCTGTTTATGTCTTCCAGGTAACATGCAGAGAGCTCGCTTACCAGCATTCTCTGTTGGGGAAACTGACATCATCACCTAATATGTGATTGAACATTATACCCTGTTATTTGGACAGAGACCAGAAGATGTGTGGGAGAGGACCGGCCTGTGGAACAATCTGGTCCACAGGGTAAATGATGCCAGCCTGCACAGCAGAACTTATGAGCAGGTGCAGCATCGGGCCACTGACCTCATCCACCATGCCCTTCAATGGGCTGCTGCTGTAGAGAGGGACTGGCTAGCCACAGGTGGGGGCCTAGCTATCCAGCCCCCACTGACACCCACCGAGGAGCTCCTTGACAACCTTGGGGCACCCATCCAATGGACAAGCCATGAAGCTGAGGAAATCATTATGGGGGTGGGTTGCACACACACACACCCACACACACCCACACACACCCACACACACACACACACACACACACACACACACACACACACACACACACACACTGGAAGAGGGGCGTGCAGGTAAGGGCCCAGTGGGGTTAGTACACTAATGTATTAGACATACATGTATCTGTATTGTAGCTACATCCATGTGTCAGGTCCAATTGCAGTTGTGGATGGGGTTTTCTAATGCACAGAGGTGCACATATATGGTGAGGATAGAACATTGTGCATTATTGGGGTTAGTACTGTAAATGTGCAGACATGTTGCATCTATCCTGTACCAAGGCCACATGTGAGTCTGCTGACAATAACTCCCTCTCACAACTACCTAGGATCCTCTGGTCTACATATGGGACAGCATTCTGAAGCTGGTGAGTATGACATTGCTCTGTTGTTGCCTGGCAATACCCTAGGCATGTGAAGGGCATGCAATTTACAATGCACATAACTATCAGTAATAGCTATAATGCTTTTACCATGCACACAAGTATCAGTAATAGCTATATTGCTTTATATGCATGTTCACTTGTGGTGAGGTTAACTGCATTACATCATAGTGGTCACCACTGGGGCATATCTGATGTGAATTAAACATTCCTGTAGCATACCTCACAACTTGTCAGTGTCAAGACATCTGGACAGAGGCCAGCAAAATGGGCTGGACAAATGGCCTAAGGTAAGGTCATGTGTGACACATTAGTGGTATACAGTGGATATAAATTGCATACACACCCCTGTTAAGATGCAAGGTGTTCCTGTTACATACAAATTAGGACCACAATATGTCAGTCCACAACTCTTCCAGCCTTTAATGTGACCCATAACATGAACAGTTCACTTGTAAAACCAAGCATCTGGACTCATGTATTGCACCTACAAGGCTGGCCACCTGTGAGGGTGGCAGACATCGTATTGGCATGATGTTTCAGTCAGGTATGATACCTTATGCTGCCATATGTGTTTCAGTACACTCACTGTGGTCTATTTGGCTACAGTATTACATACATTGATATCGTTAAGGCACACAGACTACTTCTGATCATGTATAGGTTGCAAGCATCTGGATATTCCAGACACATCTGTACAGACGACTGTACAATGTTTTAACTTGCTGCATGTGAGGTAGATGCTGTTAACACAGTATATAAAGTAATGGCAACAGAAGGTGGTCACCAGCCATGTATGGTACACATATCAAAATGGTATAAGCCATGCAAGATATTATCCACACACACACACACACACACACACACACACACACACACACACACACACACACACACACACACACACAAACAGGTGCCAGCATTTTTGCTATAGTGCTACACAGTTATCAGACACGCCACAGAGCTTATACAATTCCACCTAGTCCAAAGGTACTTCTAAGGTGGATGACATCGACAGGACAACAAAATCAGAATGAGGGGAAATGTAAAGGTTAGTACACAGGTCAAGAAAGATGTAACACACTACATGATTCTCACACAAACACATCCAAACAGTTGCCAGAAAAAAGGTTAGAACTCCTGCCTATTTTGTTATTTCTGCTATAGTGCTACCTAGTTCTTAGATGTACCACAGAGGTTATACATTTCTACCTGGTCCAAAGGTACTTCTAAGGTGGATGTTATCAACAGGCCTACTAAATTGGAGTGAGGGGGAGTGTAAAGGTTAGTAAACAGGTTAAAAACAGTATAGCTCACACACTACATGATTCACACACAAACACACATCCAAACAGTTGCCAGTAGAGAGATTAGAACTCCTGCCTATCTAGTTATTGCTATTATGCAGTTATCAGACGTGCCACAGAGGTTATACATTTTCACCTACTCCAAATGTACTTTTAAGGTGGATTACTTCAATAGGACTACTAGATTGGGTGAGGGGAAGTATGAAGGGTAGTATACAAGTCAAAAATGCTATAAGCCAGACACTACATGATTCACACATATACTCACTTGCCAGCATTGGGAATAAATCTTCTACCTATGTAGCTATGTTTATTATAGTGTTACACAGTTAACGCACTTGCTACAGAGCTTACTGAAGTTTCATATGGCCAAAGCCGCTGATAACTGCACAGCTGAGGTAAAGTATTATAGGTGGCAGAAAGTCTGCCTTCAGTTCCACCCTTACATCATGCTAGTTCTTTCTGTCTTGCACTTCAAATAACATTATGGCTTGGCACTTCACCAGGTTATTGTATCAAGAAGTGTGGCACACCAGGGAGCCATCAGCAGTACTCGTTCATCACAGAAGTAGCCCCAGTACTTACTAGTTATGTCCACCCTTCTTGGCAGGATCGAAGGGCAGTTTTCACCCATTAACCTGGTCCACTTGTCCATTCAGAGGCACTGTTGCAACTGCCTCATGTACATAGACAACCCTCCCCTCTAAACTTCGAACACTCAGACCTGTGAAAATTACCCGTATATCACCTAATGTAGACATATGCACTCTCTAGCAAATACTGGACTAGCAGGTCAAGAGAATAAGATCAACAACTGCACCACACCATGTGCAACACATAGTTCACCATGACACCCACTTTGACAGCCATAACATACAGTGAAAAGCCACACACCCACCTTCACAGAGTCACTCAATGGACATTTACCCAAACAGCACAGACCAGCAAGACTGACACCTACTCAGACACCATGACATGGCACATGCCAAGGGACACATATTTAACCTACACAGTGTGCCCATCAACCTAAGCTCCTAAGGCTAACCACCTTGCACAATACCATGATCATGGTTAACTCAATACTGAGGCACACACATATCCCACTCACTAAGTTGAATATGGAGCAGGTAACAGCCAAATATATATTACATGCCAGCATCCAACACATGACACAGCCAGTCATGGCACTCCACAACAACTACGAGTATCAGTCTGTATCCATGTGTGTATGAATGACTTAGGATGCACCTCCCAGGACTACATGACAAGTGACATGGTTGAATTGTCTGATTATGTGGTCCATGCAAGTGTGACAGTAGCCCTGAGCAGTATACCGCCATCACCCAGAATGATGCTGCGGTACTATCAATAGATGATTCACTGCAACATTGGTTTACGTGTTTTGTGCCATTCTCAGGGGATCAAGTATCTCTCTGCTTGGGATGACATGATTGACAAAACCCAATGACTTGCCACAGATGTCCTACATCTGTCAGAGCTGGGTTTCCAGGTACTGGCAAAGTGTCTTGCCAACACTATGATGCCTTATTAGGCAATGTTCCTAATGTAATTACTACCATAACAGCTAGACATGTATGCAATCTGAGGGTCATGCTGCTCAACAGTAGACATTGGTCAGGATGCAGTCACTCAAAGCACTCATTGGAGTGGAGGACATTAACATGTCTACTGTAATGGAGAGGTGGTTCACAGCAGCAGACAGCAGCCCTGCAGTATCAGGCTATAATGCATTCCACAGCTGTCAGTCCCCAAACATGGACCACACCACACCTCCATAGGTGGTGGTGTGTCCATATTCATTATGGATAGGAACACCTACAGACTAGTATCCCAGCATAATGCATTGGAGATACTTCCGGTACAACTTTTTTGGGGTAATAGTGCAATACAGACCATAGCCTGCTATGGGTCCATATCTATGTCCCTAGACTGTTAATGCACATTCCTCAACACCTTGCCATCTATGATGGTCCAAGACAATGCTGACATAGTATGAGACTTTAATTCCCCCTCTATCACCTGGAGAAAGTAGCCAAGCACCATTATAGTGGCCCAACACTTCCTGGGATTCATCATTTCCATTACCCTGGGCCGGCTCATACTGACCCCTGCTAGAGGATGCAACAACATTGACCTCTGTTGACTCAACATGTCAGCCACATGACTTTGCAGCCATGAAAACAGGGGTGGATGACTTCACTGCACCCATGGTAATGGGAAATAGCTGCATGACTGTCGAATCATACACATATGCACTGTCCATACAGGTACATGAATGCATGGTACTAGCCAGAGCTAACCGAACCCAGACACTGTCCTCCAAACACTGGGAGATAGTGTGATGGTCCCCTGCTATTACTAAAGTGTATAACAGAAGGAGGACACTGTTGCAGAGAAAGGTAGTGTCCCATGACTATTGAACTCCCTTACTAGCCTCAAACACAACTTGGGATCCCTCATGGAATCTCCTACAGGCATCTATGAAGGCAGACATGCAGCAGACACTGACGACAATCATAACAGCCTTTGATAGTTACATCAACAACAACCTCCACAGCATTAAACACAAGCCATGTTGAGTTCCAAGTTGATTACAGCCTGTGTGAATCTCACCATGCAGGGATTGACAACTGTGGATGAGCAACAATCCCATACTTAGGTAGTCAACAGAGGTCAAGGTTGTTGCATCCTTACTTGTTGCATACTTGTTGCATCCTACTTACTTAGTTCCACACTAAAGGATAACACTGCCAAAGATGCAGAATCCTTTACAAATGCACTCTATGAGCACCTACAAGGATGCATGGATCGTGCCATCCCTAGCAAAACCAAGACTCACTCCCCTAAGAGAAGGAAACCAGTCTGGTGGACTCCTGCCATAAACAAGTTATACAATAAAAGGAGGAAACTAGTTCAGAAAAAAAGCAAATCCCAAAAAGGATAGACATCCCTAATCAGTATCAGTAAGAAACTAAGGTCCCTCATAAAATCATCCAAGGCTAACTTCGAAAGAAAAATAGCCAAGGATTCAAAAGATAACCACAAAGCCTTCTTTAGCTATGTCAAGAATCTAAGTGGCAACTCACAGATATGTTCTGAGCTAGTGCAAAATAGCACAGAATATACTGAAGCTACTGATATTGCCAACATCCTGGCAGATAGATTCAGTGCAAACTTCACCCCCTCTCACCTCCAAAAGGGCCCACAACAATACCGGAAAAGTGTAGTGTCCCGGAAATCACAGACGCACAGGTGAAAACAACCCTTTCAAAGGCCAAAAGCACAGCATCAATGGGGCCAGATGGTGTCCCAGGATGTGTCTTGCATGAACTACAGAATGAACTAACCCCCCACCTAAACACGCTGTTCAACCTCAGCCTCTCCACAGGCTACATGCCCATAGAATGGCGCACAGCAACAGTTATTCTGCTCCACAAAGGAGGGGCCACAACTGACCCCGGTAACTATCGCCCCATAAGCCTGATTAGCCTGGTCAGCAAGGTTATGGAGCGCATCATCATGGAACTCATTAACAAAGTCATTGGAAACCTCCAAACACTTGACCTGACCCAGTTCAGCTTTGTTATGGGCAGATTATGCCTACTAAATCTGGTTGACTTCTTTGAGACAGTCACCAAGGCCTTAGATGAGGGAAAGGTGGTTCACACAGCCTACCTTGACCTCGCCAAGGCATTCAACACCAACCCTCACTCAGGTATTATAGAAAAACTCACCAGCTTGAACATAAACCCCTATGTCACAAGATGGGTTGCCAACTGGCTTACAGACAGAACTCACACGGTAAGAATAGCAGGCTCCAGGTCCAACTCTAAACCAGTCACAAGTGGTGTCCCACAAGGCTCGGTCCTGGGACCCCTACTGTTTGACATATACTTCTCAGAAGTACAGGCAAACACAGGAGGACTATGACCAACCAAGTTCGCCGATGACTGCAAACTGGGAGCCATAATTGACTGTCCGGCTGACACGGACATCGTCCAAAAAGGTCTTACTGAGATGGACACCTGGTGTCAAAGTCATGGCCTCAAGCTTCTTCTTCTTTTTTCAGCTTTTCCCGGTTAGGGGTCACCACAGCGGATCATCTGTCCGCTCATGATTAGCAGTGGAGTTTTACGGTGTCGAGTTGCCAGCCCAGCGCCCAACCTTCCACAGAAGGCACACACACACACTCACATCGAGGGCCAATTTAGAGTGTCCAATCCACCTACAGCATGTCTTTGGGATATGGGAGGAAACCGGAGAACCCAGAGGAACCCCACGCGACCAAAGGGATGACATGCAGACTCTGCACAGAAGGCACCCCAGCCAAAAATCAAACCAGAGAACCTCTTGCTGTGAGGTGGCAACACTAACCGTTGCACCACAGTGGCCGCCCAAAGTCATGGCCTCAAGCTAAATGCCAAAAAATGCATAGTCATCCCATTTTGGAAAAACAAAACACCTACAAATTACCACATAGGTGGCAGCCCCCTTAATACAGAAGAGGTAATAAGAGATCTGGGGACCCAGGTAGATAGTAATCTCTCCTTTGACAATCATATTGCCAAAGTAGTTAGGAAATCCTTCTATGTGGCCTATCTAATTACTAAAGGGTTCGCATCTAGAAATAAAGAGGTTATGGTGCCCCTCTACTCATCATGCATCAGACCCATCATAGAGTACAATGCCCCATTTGGGATGTACCTCACAAGACACTTCCAACAGCTGGAAAGACCACAAAAGTACCTCACTAAGAGGATTACTGGCCTCAAACATATGTCCTATGCAGACCGACTGAAAAAACTCTGGCTGTACTCAGCAGCATATCACTTACTCAGAGATGATCCCTGCCTGATAAACAAAACAGACTGGGTTTCGAAGACAGAAAAAACTCCACTCTTTATTGGCTAGTACATACAACTTATTGCTCCACAAAACTGACTTACAAAGCCATGTCTAACTCAGAATTGATGGACATGCTCCACCTAAAGAAATCCAAGTCACTGCAAAACACGCGCTCTAGTTAGCTAAATCTCGCCACAACAATAAATAGAACACTCTGGAGGGATAGATTCCTGTCACAGAGACTCCCCATGCTTTGGAATAAAATTCCTATCTACATTAGGCAGAGCCCTCACTAACACTCTTCAAGAGAAACCTTGACGAGTGGATGGGTAACAGAAAATACACCCCTGGAATCACTTCAATGGCTATGCTTGACAGAGGCTTAGTTAATTAATCAATGGGGCAGCGAAAGCCTACACACTCTGGCTAGGCTTATAAATGCCCTCAGGCAGATAGCCTAGTACATACCTACCTATGAACTTATGAACCTATGACAATAGTCTCCAGTGTGGCTCAGGAGTATAGTCACTGGAGTGGTCCCCAGAGGTAGGTATTATATTCTCCATCCACTCCACTCATCCAGATTTCTATTGTGGGTGGCCAGTGATGTGCACTGCTTCACATTTATGTGATTTATATTCCATAACATGGACAGTGTCTGGGTTGTGCACCTGTCCCACAAACATGTCCTTTTAAGTGTGGAAGTGTGCTTGAGGTCTCTGGGGCATGTTGTGAGGACAGATTGGTATCTTCAGATGTAGCATTCCTGACCTAGTTTGTTGAGACATGGCTGTGTAACTGAGGTAGTGATTGCACCTACATAGACAGAACAATATGCGGTTCATTGGGGTTATTGGAGTCTGCCCATACAGGGCATGTGTATAAGGCATGGTATTCCCTTTGTGGGATATGTTTGCAGATTCAACAGTTGTTGCAGGTGTCCAGTGGGGAACATGGCAAAAGGGCCAACGTACACATTGATTGAGATACTGAGGGGATGGTATAGGGTGACTATGTCCTTTTACTTGCATGATAACACACACTAAGTCAATTGATGTAACACATCAAAGTTCTTTCTGATGTCAGTGGCACTGTTGTGGTCAACAGGCAGCCGACTGTCAACCTGTGTTCCTCATTCTGTTATAACAATGTCACTGTTCAGTAGACTACCACAAATGTATTACTTCATGTGAGCCATGGTGTTCCCAAAGGTAATGGCGGCACATCTTTTGGCACTGAGGTAATGTCCAGGGTTCTGACAACAGTCATAGGTGTCACAGTGGCCTTTATGCATGATGTCAACATCACATGGATTAGGAATGTTACCACCCACCTTACTGTTGTATGCAAACATTTTCAGCCAGGGTGCCTTTGTGTTCTCCTGCACCTCAAAAGGGTAGATCCCAAACATGAGAGGACATGGGTCCATACCCTGTGTGACACCAGTCATGTCTGGTCATCAGTTTGACATGGAGTCCACTGCAATCACACCGTGGATACTATCTGTGAGGCAATTTGCAGGAGAACTACTGATATAGTGGTTGATGTCTAGCCAAGTGCATTTGTGTATGATTCCTGGGTGGAGAGTGGTCTCTGAGTATTAGAAGGGTTGCCTATATTGTTAACTATTCCATACTGTCATATAGTCATTGCATGTGGCACTACACATTTAGGGCTGTGGATTGTCTACACCAACCTCTATGGTGTTTGACAACTGTTGACCTTGTAATGTGGACATTGGGACATATGCTAGGTCATCAATATAATAATTTAGCAAAACCTACCCCCATTGGATCCTGTTATTACTCAATCACACACTCACAAGATATTGATGACAGACAGAGACACACACACTTGCCAACACTGAGTTACGAACCCCTACCTATCTATGTATTGCTACTACAGTGTTACACATTTCTCACATGCACCACGGAGCTTATAGGATGAATTCTGTCCAAAGGTACTTCTAAGGTGATGAACATCACCAGCTCTTGTAAATACTGGCATTGGGCGATGTAGTGGGTGAAAGATTTCATAAAATACTTTACCCTATTCACACATTTATATTTGGCCCTACACACACATTTATATTTGGCAGGAGTGAGGTACAAACCTTTATCTAACTATGTTTTCACACCTTTATGTTACACATTTACCACATGCACCACTGACCTTACATGGTTTAGGGTTGCCAACAGGTACTTCAAAGGTGAATGATATCTGCAGGACTGTTAAGTAGGGCACTGAGAACTGTACTGGGTGTAAATGGGGCCAAAATCTTTATGGTACGAACATATATATATATATATATATATATATACATACATATATATATATATATATATATATATATATATATATATATATATATATATATATATATATACACTTGACAGGAATAAGATTCAAACCCCTACCTATGTAATTATTGCTACTACATTGTTACACATTTATCACACATGCCATGGAGCTTATAGGTAGACCAATGTCCAAACATACCTCTAAAGTGAGTGACATTACCAGCCGTTGTAAAGTATTACACTTTGAAATGTACTGGCTGTGTATGTACACAAAATACTTCACCCTACAGATATACACACACAATTTTACAATTGCCAGAACTGAGATTAGAACTCCTACCTAAGCAGTGTTTTGCACTGCAGTATCACACAGTTATCATGAGTGCCACTGAGCTTATATGTTTTATTTTCTTGAGTATTGGACCATTTTATGACTATACAGAAATGGTCAGTTATCACGTTAGCCATACTTAGCTACAACTCAAGAATGTCTGATATTTTTTGAACGGTTCAAAATAATCATTGTACTTTGTTTATATATTTTTAACGACTGGGATATCCAGCTGAGTTTGTTGCCCATATTCAGTGGAGGTCCAGGAGAGAAAACTCACAGATTACAATGAATATAGACAAAAATGAGGAAAAAATTATAGCATAATTGAAAATAAAGTTTCAGTAATTATTAAGTATATCTGCTAATCTTACAGTGCAATGAGTTACATGCATCAAAACACTACTGGGTCAAAGCTGTTTACAGTAAATGGTGCTACTCTAGTTTGCAAGATTAGTTAACTAAATTAAGAAAACAGAATGCTAGATTCAAAAATCACTATCCTATGCTAATTACACTATTGATATTTAGTATATCCTGTGTTAACAATCACATATCCTAAATAAAAATGTTGTACCTAATGAACACTTATTGTCTGAAAGAAAATTATGTATGTTTTCATCAGTGTGGATTTTGTCAAATGCCTTGGGCTTGTCGGTTTCAAAAAGATGATAGTGTTGTTGTCATGCATGCTATCGATGACCTCTATGAGGACATCTAATAGATGTAACAGACATGATGTAGCATTAATAACTCACACAGGTCTGTTGCACACAGCGGGAATATTACTTAGTGTCCATTTGGTAAAAAGTCCATGATGACATGTCGGTCTACCTCACAGATGAGGAGGGTCATAATGTGCCTGTTCATGCATGCATTGGTTGCTGTCCCCCCCAACTCACATGAATGCATGTGTATGTACACCCTCCTACCATAATCTGTGTGGAGGGTGTGTTGAAGTGAGTATTCAACTGTGTTAGGAAGGTGTATGTGCTGAGTCACTTGACAGGTGATCTGTGATGTTGTCATAGCTCATTGATTCTGTATGATAGGCCTGGATGAAATTAAGACAGTGTATACTGGCTATACTGATCTGGCCTAGGGTTTGGACACAATCCCCCATGCAGGTATCATTTAGAATCCCCAAGCTGGGGATTAACCCTTACATTAGTAGATTGGTAACCAATTGGCTCAGTGACAGAACATGTACTTTGACATTTGGTGAATCAACCTGTACCAATAGAGATGTCACCCTTGGCATACCCCAGGGATCTCTGCTTGGGCCTATACTGTTTGAACTCTATTTCTCAAGAGTTCAGACTAAAGTATATAGCCTTTGGCTTACCACATTTGCTGATTCTTGCATACTGGGTGCAATCACTGAGTCTACCTATGATGATAACATATACAGGAGGGGCTAGCACAGGCACATGATTGTTGACAAAGCCACATGGTCTATAAATAAATGCAAAAATGTGTCTTTCCCTTCCCTGATAATTACAGCATTGACAACATTCTCGCTATGCTGAAACCCATTGATGCAAGCACAGACAACACATGTAAATAGCAATTTGAACTTCATCCATCAAGTATCTATACTGGTACTGAAAGTCTATGTTGTATGCATCATAAGTCATGCCATCACATTTAGATCTGATGATTATATTATTGCATTCTACTGGAACCTCATCAGAACACTAATAGAATATATTGCTCTCCTTTGGATGTAGCTCACCAGACACGCAGCAGCTGGAGAGACCATAGGGATTTCTTACCAAGAAAACACAGAACCTACAAGCCATGCCATGCTGTATGTGGATAGTCTGAAAGCCATGTTACTGTAACATGGATCATATAGGATGAGGTGAATTCTTCCTGGTTTCCAGGACAGTCTCTGACCCTGCCCTGGTGGGAATAGTGCACATTCACAAATCAGATATAGCTGATGACATCAGCAGTGTCTGGTGAATATAATATGGTAATAACAGTGTCCCATATGCTGGGGTAAAAGGAAAATGATGACGTCTGCATCACTTGGGACCACCCATTACCAACAGTTCAAAAGACAGATGCAAGGAAACTGGATATAGTGGTCCACAAAAAGAAGACAAAAGTAGCATTAATCATTGAAATTGCTGCACCCAGTGACTATGGTGTCTTGCATACAGAGAGGCACAAAGTTATAAAATATCAGGATTTACAGGCAGAAATGAGAGCAATGTGGAAGAAAGATACCCAGACAGTTCCAATAGTATTAGGAGCGATGGTCCATATAAAAAAAGAATCTACAATTGCATTTAGATATGGTACCAATACATGTAACTCCCTATGAATTCTAGAAGGGCTCATTACTGGGCACATTGCAGGTGCTGCAAAGAGCACTTCTGGCTGACATAAAGGATTGAAAGAATATTACTTTCATGAACTTTAATCATACTTTGACTTAGAAAGGGGTACAATCCTGTCATGGTATTAGAAACCCAAAAGACTTGGAGAAATTAGAAAAAAATTAGTTAGAAGTTTGATAAAACAAATGAGCACAGTAATTAGGACTGTCCATAGAGATTCATGCAATATAACAGAAGTAAACAGCATATATTACTGAAGTAAATAGGCTATATTACTGTGCAGCTAAATTAATAACAGATAAAGTCTTACCACAAAAACACAGAGCAATAAGGGAAAGGAATGGTAGAAATCGAATGCCATCATGGAAGTATCAAGCAGAGAAGGCTGTAAAGCAAGTAAGACAAGAAGTATCACTGTTAGAGTATAGCAGAGGGAAAAGATGAATAAAAATACTCAAAGATAGATGTGGTAAAAGCAATGCGCAATGTCAAACCAGATCCAGATCTATCGTGCACTATTGCAAATAATAAACTAAACTAAACATATCCACATAGGCAGAAGGGTCTGTATTATAACCTCAAATGATTAAAAGAATGAGCTCTTTAATCAACCACTTAAAATCGAAAGCACTAAATCCAGAACACACTGAACAGTGATTTTTTTTCCCAGGGAAAAAAAACTCACTGGGCTATTTTCAGGACTTTGCCATTTCTTCCACTGTGGTGTGATCTCGGAATTGGTATATTTAAGTAGGTGTGTGTGTGTGTGTGTGTGTGTGTGTGTGTGTGTGTGTGTGTGTGTGTGTGTGTGTGGTACAAAGCCCCCCACTTTATTTTGTGTTTGGATTTTTTTTTTTTGTGGAGCAGTGTTTTTTTCCCTGGGAAAAAAAATCGATGTTCCGTTTGGTTGGGATTTAGTGTTTTCGATTTTTAGGGGTCAATTAAAGAGTGTTCACTCTTTTAATCATTCAAGGTTATAATATAGACCCTAGGTAGAAAGACTAAAAAGATATGCAGATAAATATAAAGGGAAAGTACAAAATAAGCAATTAATTGATGACCCAAAACAGTTTTATAGAGAACTGGGAAACGAGTAAAAGGAATTGAAGCACCATCAAAAAAAGAAGAAATATATACATTTTGGAGAAATATCTGTGAAACATAACAAAGATGCTAAATGGATAGACGAAGTAAAAGAAAGAATAAGAAGTTCAAATGTACAGGATATGAAATGGGATGATGTAACTGCCAGAGAGATTGAAACAAAGTTAGGGAAAGCCCCTAACTGGAAAACCCCAGGCCCAGATGCAGTACCTAACTTCTGGCTAAAATAATTAACACTTATACATGAGGATTAAGCCATAAGTGAGAACTATGTATATGAGAATCCTGAACAGACACCAGCCTGGTTAACAACAGGAAAAACAATACTCTTACTTAAGAGTGAACCTTCAAGCTGTCCTAAGAACTGCATACCAACAGACTGCCTTCCGATGACATATAAGCTACACACTTGAATTGATACCGGCAAGAGTTTGTAGTCATTTAGAAGAAAACTCAGTCATGGCAACAGAACAAAAGGGTAATAAAAGAAAGTCATATGGAACAAAGGATCATTTGCTTTAAATAAAGTCATACTGGAGAACTGTAAAAAGGGGAAGAATGTCTAGGGACATTAGCCTATTCCATGAACATAGGAATCAGTACACATATCTGTTATTTATATCCATAGGTGAGCACACACACACACACACACACACACACACACACACACACACACACACACACACACACACACACACACACACACACACACACACACACACACTAAATGGTGAGGTGAAAGTGATGTAGCTTACAATTCAGCTCATTGTGTGCGAACCTCATGGGGCCACAATACTGCTGTTTAGCTTATCAAGGGTTGGGTGTTAAGGTAGTAGGTAACACATTTGCTTGAAGCTAACAAAGCAAATATCTGTCAGGGGTGCCAAGGAAAGGCAGTGATCTCTGGAATGTAGTATGAGCAAAAACAGCACTTCCATCTACATAACTGGTTTTATCTCAGACACAGTACCTCCCTACATTCCAAATGTCTTCACCACATACCCGTAATAATGCACAGCATCATTGCCCCCCTTCCCCCACTTTTCTACATTGGGTCACTGGTCAGAATGTCATGTGAACTATCGCAACCTCTTTTGATTCAATACCAGTGTCCTACATTCTTTGAGAGTCATGCCTGAGTGTTGCAGGTCTTCTCTCACATAATCCTTCCCTCCCTTTGGTGGATGTCCTCATTTCCTTTTCCCTGTTTCTCCCAAAACCTCATCACCAAATTGACTTCTGCTTTCCTGCACGTGTCTCATAAACTGTAATCTGTTTTGAGCTTCTTTGCAACTGAAGCTACTTTGGCTTCTGCAGTGATGTCATTTTATTCATGTGTCCCACAGTGTGCATCCAACCATCATCTAAGTCACCTCATCTCCATCACTTCCAGCTTCCTCAACTGCTCAGCCTTCACTACCCAGGTTTCTGTACCATAAAGAAGTGTTGGTCATAATGTGAATTTGGACACCTTACATTTCAGCTTCTTGGATGTTATTCTGTCACACACTACCCCCTTGCACTCTGTGCCATTTTGCTGCAGCCCCCTTTGATTCTAGCTTTGACCTCCCCATTCAGACTTGCCTTCTCCTCAGCAACCCCTCCTAGATACTTGAAACTGTTATCCTTTTCTGCTCTCTCCCCTTCAGTCTCAATTTTCTGCTTCTTCTGATTTATCCATTTCCTGCTTTGGCAACTGTCTTGTCTGTACTCAGTTGCATTCAATGTGACTTCAGTTTTGTATTCATACATGAATCATTTGCTGATGTTCTTGTTCATAGTCTGCTTGTAATGCCACATTGTCTGAGCACATCAGCTTTGTTGACCTGTCACCTCCAACCAGTTTGCTAATGTAGTCTATCACCAGTAGCTTCTTCTCCACTATCTGTCTCACTGCTAACATTAGACTGACCTTGCCACTTCCTGATCTGAATCCAAACTGCTCATCTTCTATCTTACTTTCTGTTTATTTTTTTTCTATCAGTCACCCTTTCCTGCAATTTCTACGAAGTGTGATGCTCAGGCTACATGTTTTATCCACACTAATTTATAAATAACAGCAAATTGGTTGTACCACACATAAAAATTGCACAAACATAAGAAATCAATCAATATCTCAGTCTTCCATTGCCTGGGTGGATTATCTGTGATTGCAGGTTGTCTGTATCATGCAAACCAAGTGTTTGATAAACTTTGAGACACTAAGTGTTCTCAGCATGGACCACTGTGACAGCTGTACCCAACTAGGCTAATGGGGACTAATGCCACTAAAAACCTGAATATGTACAACTGTAGAGCTTATGTGCAGAAATCCTTATCAGTAAGTCACAGTTAAACACTCACATTCCTGGACTTTTAACCTCAAACAGGACTGGACTAATCTATAAGTGCACAAAGTACAAATACATACACGCATGTATAATCAAATAGTCAGCTAAATCCATCCCATCAAGAAACAAACTGATCAACCATGATGTATTCAGTGAAAACGAACAGAAATTAAAGGAAAATAAATCAAAATGGTGGATGATCCCACCCAGTAATTGTAGTATATTGGCTGTTTGGGCAGTTTTTCCATCTCTTTCAACTTTCTGGTTTAAAAGCCCACATTTGTACTTTATCCGCCTTTCCTGTAACTAGTCTAGTTCAGATACAGGTTTGTAGTCTAGTTCAGATACAGGTTTGTTGTATCCAGGACTGTTTGTAAGCTTCTGAGTGGTGCCAAAGTCTGCTCTTCAATTTTTGCCTTAGATCTGCTAGTTTTCTCCTCTCCTGCACTTTTACTAGCTTATTAGTCTAGCACTTTACCAGACTACTTGTTACAATTATTGTAGCAATTATTGTAGCACACAAAAGTGCTAACAGCACTAAACATTCTACAAGGAAACAGCTGCAGTAATTTTGATGAATGCCCACCCCTCCAGGTATGTCTAAAGATCAGTTCCCTGTGCAATATCCTATTAAATTGGTGAACTTGGGAATCCTGAGGCAATGTAGCAACTGCCTCATGTACACTGACAACCCTCTCCTCTTACCTCCCAACACTCATACTTGTGAGAGATGCACTTATATATCCAATTGGAAGCCACACACTCTCCAGCCAAGACCAGAATAGCTGGTCAAGAGGAGAAGGTGAACACTTGCACCACACCACAAGGAACACACAGCCCTCCAGTACACACACCAGCACTGCCTTCACATAAAAACACAAACCACACACCCACCTTTATGGAGGTTATCAAAAAAAATCTATTCAAACAGCAGAGACCTCCAAGGCAGAAATGACTTGACGAGCACAACACAACATTAATCATGAGACACGTAACTCTCCTAAACAGTGTGCCACTCAACTAAAGCCCCTAAGGCAAAACAGCATGCCCAACACACTAGTCATAAGTGACTCGATAGTGAGGCACACTGATGTCCCAGTCACTAGGTTGAATAAGGAGAAAGTAACAGTCAGATGCCTGTCAGGCACCAGGATCCACCACATAAAGCACATACTCAAGTCCCTCAACAACAAGTACAAATATGACTCTGTCATTGTACATGTGGGTGTGAATGACCTGAGACGTATCTCTCTGGACTACACAAAAAGAGACATGGAGGAGCTCTCAGATTATGTAGCCCAGGTGGGTATGACCTAGCCCTGAGCAGCATCCTACCATCACCCAGAATGATACCACAGTACAAGCAGAAAATGATTGATTTCAACAATTGGCTAAGTTTCTGGTGTCATTCTAAAGGGATCCAGTATCTGTATGCCTGGGATGACATGATTGACAGACCTTGATGCTTTGCCAGAGATGGCCTGCATCTGTCACCCCTGGGCTTTTGGATACTGGCCAAGACTCTTGCCATCACTATAGTGCCTTTTTTAGGCAGTGTTCCAAAGACCAAATTACCACCGTAACAGCTACAAACAAATGCAATCTGAAGTTCATGCTGCTCAGTGCTAGAAGTCTAAATCTCAAAATGCACTCACTCAAAACACTCCTTAAAATGGAGAACATCAACATTTGTGCTGTAACAGAGACCTGGTTCAAGGCAGGAGAAAGCACCCCTGCACTACCAGGTTATTACTCATTCCACACCTTTCAGCCCCAGAACTTGGACCAAAGCTCCAAAGGTGGTGGTGTTTCCATATTCATAAAGGATGCTCACACCTCCAGACTAGTAGCCCAACATAACACATCTGAGATACTTCAGGTGTTGCTAACATTGGGTAAGACACCGATTCAGGTCATAGCCTGCTATAGGTTCCCAACCATGACCCAAGACTTACACTCCATGTTCCTAAGCACCATGGAGAATATTAGGGTCCAACCTAACACTCTCATACTAGGTGACTTCAGCTACCCCTCCATTAACAGAGACAACTGCTCATGTACCAATATACTTGCCCAATGTTTCCTGGAATTCATTAATTCCAATGCCCTGGACCATCTCATTCTTACCCACACTAAAGGTAGCAACATCCTTGGCCTGGTCATTACTAACATGGGTGACTGTTGCTTTACACCAATACTCAACTCTTCCCTGGTTAGATCTGACCACAAACTAATCACTTTGGAAATACACACCCCTCCCACCCTCCCCGCAAATGTAATCACCATTAAAAACTTCTCCAAAGCTTACTTTGGGCTCCTAAAAACAGAGGTGGCTAACTTCACGTCACCCATGCAAATGGAGATCAGTTGCATGACTGTCAAATCATACACCAATGCACTGTATGAACATGTACATAAATGCATGGATCTTGCCATACCCAACAGAACCAAGAAGCTCTCCTCCAAAAAAAGGAAGCCAATCAGGTGGCCCCGTGCCATAAACAAACTACAACAGAAGGAGGAAACTGGTGCAGAATAAGGTGAAGTCCCAAGACTGGAAAAACTCTGTTATCAGCCTCAACAAAAAGTTGATATCCCTCATCAAATCCTCTAAAGCTATCTATGAAAACAGAATTCCAGCAGACAGTAAAGACAACCACAAGGTCTTCTATAGTTCTGTAAAGAATCTCCATGGCAATACCCAGATTTGCTCTGAGCTACTGCACAATGGTACCTTCTATACTGAGCCAGCAGATATTGCCAATATACTGGCTGACAGTTTCAGTGCCAACTTTACCCCTCCCCCCCAAAGGGACCAGTCACAATACCAGTAGATTGCCAGGCACCCAGTATTACTGCTGTACAGGTTAAAACAGCACTGTCCAAGGCCAAAAATACAGCTTCTATGGGACCTGACAATATCCCTGGCTGTGTTCTACATGAACTACAGAGTGAATTGTCACCTCACCTGTGTGCCCTGTTCAATCACAGCCTCACCTCAGGCTTTGTCCCTATCAAATGGCGCACTGCTACAGTCATCTCTCTCCACAAAGGAGGAGCGACTACAGACCCTGGGAACTATCGCACCATTAGCCTGATGAGTCTGATATGCAAAGCTATGGAATGCATTATCATGGACCTAATAAACAAGAATATAGGGAATCTACAAACTCTGGATCCCACACAGTTTGGTTTTGTGAAGGGTAGATCATGACTGCTCAACTTGGTCAACTTCTTTGAGTCAGTCACTAGAGTTGTGGATGAAGGCAAGGTAGTTCATATAGCCTACCTTGATCAAACCAAGGTCTTTGATACCATTCCCCACTCAGGAATCATACAAAAACTCACTAAGCTAGGCATCAACCTCTATATTACTAGGTGGGTTGCAAACTGGCTCACAGGTAGAACTCATAGTGTGAAAGTAGCTGACTCCAAGTCAGACTGCTGACCAGTCAAGAGTGGAGTCCCACAGGGTTCGGTCCTGGGTCCTCCTCTGTTTGGTATCTACTTCTCTGAAGTCCAGGCCAACACAAAGGAACTCTGGCTAACAAAGCTCACAGATGATTGCAAATTGGGAGATATTATTAACTCACCAAGTAATGTTGACATCCTATGGAATGGCCTCACTGAGACCAACGACTGGTGTCAGAACCATGGCCTTAAGCTCAATGCCAAATAATGTCATCATCCCCTTTGGGAAAAACCTGGTTATGATGAATTACCACATCAGTGGTGGTCCACTGAACACAGAAGACGTTAGGAGAGATCTGGGAACACAGGCTGACAGCTACCTCTCTTTTGACCACCACATTGCCACTGTGGTCAGAAAGTCCTTCTATGTGGCACATCTCATTACTAAAGGTTTTGCATCCAGGAAAAAAGAGGATATTGTCTCCCTCTACTCTTCCCTCATTAGACCAATCATTGAGTACAATGCCCCATTTGGCATGCACCTCACTAAACACCTGCAACAACTGAAGAGGCCACAAAAGTACATCACAAAGAGCATCCTAGGCCTTAAACATTTGTCCTATATGGGCAGACTTAAAAAACTCCAACTATTCTCTGTCCCATATTGTCTACTTAGAGGCGATCTCTGCTTGACTTACAAAGCCATGTCTGACCCAGCTCTGTTAGAAATGTTATATCTAAAGAAATCCCAATCAATCCGCACTACATGCTCCAGAGACCTCAACCTCCTTACCACAATCAACAAAACATGCTGGAGAGACAGGTTCATAACCCAGAGACTGCCCATGCTATGGAATAGACTTCCCATACATGTCAAGCAAAATACCTCACTGAACCTTCTTCAAGAGAAATCTTGAGTGGATGGGAAATAGAAAATTCACCCCAGGGATCATTCCAGTGGCTTTACTCAACAGAGGCACTGGGAACTAAGGTCGGGTGGCACGATGCCAGGGTAATCCTATGGGCTAGGCTTGTAAAGGCTCCAAGGCCATTAGCCTAGTACACACCTATGAACCTATGAACATATATATATATATTTTTATATATCTATATCTATATATATATATATATATATATATATATATATATATATATGTACATATATATATATATATATATATATATATATATATATATATATATATATATATATGGGTCCTCTTCAGATGGTCAAACTTTTAAAAGCTCGACTTTCATATGGCCGGGACCATATGATCAAACTTTTAAAAGTTCGAACAGTCTAAATGGGGATCTCCATAGAGCGCAGAACAGGAAGATTTCCCCTTACCGCAATGTAGTGCGATCTTGCAGTTGGTATATTTAAATAGTGGGGGTGTGGAGGGTGTAGGTGGGCTTGCCCCCCTCCTAGCACTGTAGCACTGTTTAGTTTTTTTTTTTTTTTTTTCATAGTTTTGAACATTCAAATGTTCGATCATATGGTCTCGGCCATACGAAAGTCGAACATTTGAATGTTTGATTATGAATAGTATATATATATATATATATATATATATATATATATATATATATATATATATTTACATATATATCTTTATGTTTAATCAACAGTGAATTTGTTTGAAACACAAACCATAGAACAAACTCATTTGTGATATCATTAATGCCGCCTAAATTATCTACATATAGTAAATCCCTTTGGACCTGCATAGTTACATACATAACGCAATATATAATTAGATACACATACATACATATGTGTATGTATACATGCATGTATATATGCACATCTTTACACTTTTCCCTAAGTAGTGTACATACATAGGCCTATGTGTATAAATGCACACAGGCAATTTACTTACATATGTATACATCTTGTAATTAACAGATATGACCCTGGATTCAATAAACTCCATGCAGGAATAGCACTATTCCTACACGGAGTGAATTGTGTCAATTTAGCCTTAGCTTTAACAGCAGTACACCTTGCATATTCATGAAGGCATGCTGCTGCTAAGACTAAATGGACATGAACACTACTGAGAGCATGGGACGTGTTTAGGTAGTGCAAGCACATCTAAAATGCCCCCTGCACTCAGAAAGTGCTGTATGGCACTTTTTAAAAATATTTCAGTGTCCGTGGATACTGAAATAAAATAAATGAGTCATTTTAGTGTCTGCAGATACTGAAATGCATAGGGGAGCAAGCAAACAATGCAGGGGGTGTGTGTCAATTTCTACCACACACCCCCTGCATTGTAAAAGTGCCATATGGCCACAGCCCTGAACTGTACAAGTTTCCGCAGAATACCCAGATGCCTGCCTCACATACCTCTCAACATTCTAGAGCAAGAACGCTGTACAAAGCTATAAATAATGTGGGACAAAGGCCGAAAAATAGGGACAGCTTTTAAATATTGCACTTATAAACCTGGAAAGCTGATAGAATAAAAGGTTTGCATTAGCATGGACTTCCTGAAGGGTATGAAGATTGAAACACAAATGTCTGCCATTGGAAAAGTGCCATACGGCCATAGCGCTTAACTATACAGGTTTCCACAGAATGCCCAGATGCCTGCCTCACATTCCTCTCAACCTCCTAGAGCAAGAATGCTGTACAAAGCCATAAATAATGGGGGAACAAAGGCTCAAAAATAGGGACACTTTTTAAATATTGCACCTACAAACCTGGAAAGTGGATAAAATAAAAGGTTTGCAGCAGCATGGATTTCCTGAAGGGTATGAAGTCTGAAACCCAAATGTCTGTCAGTGTGTTCTAACTTAAACCCTGAGTGATTTGCCAATGATTTGCTAGAAAACCACAGTCACAATTCTTAAGTTTGTAAGAGCAGTAATTAAAATCTGTCCATATGTTCCCCTTTACAATTTCCCTTACTGTGACTGACAAGGAGTACAGATACATGTAAATAAAGTTGGTTTATTAATTTGTTTTTCCATTCTAAGGTATGTTTAAGTGTAGCTGAGTGGGTGTGCATGTTATGGCCCTCTGCTCAGCATGGCTTATACATTCCATAGGAAATAAATAAAAATATACAGCTAAAATGTGACAGCATAGTGGTTAGAGTCCCAGCTTTGCATGCAGGTGTTCTCTGTTCGAGTACAAAAACAGGCACTTTACTTTTACACGGGAAAGCAGTATTAAAATTATTATTTTAATTTTAAATTATGTAGTAATTGATATTTGTCAACCAGGTTAGTGTAGCTGGTCTAAAATGTAAGTGTGAGTTCATATAACGTGAAATCACCCATGTATACACAAGTGTCCCATATGGTATAGTCACACCCCATGGTAATGTAATGAAAACACATAGAGGAACATCATATAAAGTAAATCATATACACTTACTAATATGTCAGTAATAATTAAGTTATTATCTTGATATTTTTTTTAATTAAAAGTAAACAAGAAAGCAATGCAGGGTGTGTGTGTCAATTTCTACCACACACCCCCTGCATTGTAAAAGTGCGATATGGCCACAGCCCTGAACTGTACAGGTTTCCGCAGAATACCCAGATGCCTGCCTCACATACCTCTCAATGTTCTAGAGCAAGAACGCTGTACAAAGCCATAAATAATGTGGGACAAAGGCCGAAAAATAGGGACAGCTTTTAAATATTGCACTTATAAACCTGGAAAGCTGATAGAATAAAAGGTTTGCATTAGCATGGACTTCCTGAAGGGTATGAAGATTGAAACCCAAATGTCTGCCATTGGAAAAGTACCATACGGCCATAGCACTTAACTATACAGGTTTCCACAGAATGCCCAGATGCCTGCCTCACATTCCTCTCAACCTCCTAGAGCAAGAATGCTGTACAAAGCCATAAATAATGGGGGGACAAAGGCTCAAAAATAGGGACACTTTTTAAATATTGCACCTACAAATCTGGAAAGTGGATAAAATAAAAGGTTTGCAGCAGCATGGATTTCCTGAAGGGTGTGAAGTCTGAAACCCAAATGTCTGTCAGTATGTTCTAACTTAAACCCTGAGTGATTTGCCAATGATTTGCTAGAAAACCACAGTAACAATTTTTAAGTTTGTAAGAGCAATAATTAAAATCTGTCCATATGTGCCCCTTTACAATTTCCCTTAATGTGACTGACAAGGAGTACAGATACATGTAAATAAAGTTGGTTTATTAATTTGTTTTTCCATTCTAAGGTATGTTTAAGTGTAGCTGAGTGGGTGTGCGTGTTATGGCCCTCTGCTCAGCATGGCTTATACATCCCATAGGAAATAAATAAAAATATACAGATAAAATGCGACAGCATAGTGGTTAGAGTCCCAGCTTTGCATGCAGGTGCTCTCTGTTCGAGTACAAAAACAGGCACTTTACTTTTACATGGGAAAGCAGTATTAAAAATTATTATTTTAATTTTAAATTATGTAGTCATTGATATTTGTCAACCAGGTTAGTGTAGCTGGTCTAAAATGTGTGAGTGCATATAACATGAAATCACCCATGTATACACAAGTGTCCCATATGTTATAGTCACACCCCATGGTAATGTAATGAAAACACATAGAGGGAAATCATATAAAGTAAATCATATACACTTACTAATATGTCAGTAATAATTAAGTTATTATCTTGATATTTTTTTTAATTAAAAGTAAACAATGGTTAGCAGTGCTCAGCTATGCTTAGTAGGTGTAAGCATTTTCTAAATATGAATGCTAAGCAGCAATCAACTCACCTAAACGGATTTGTGCACTGTTTAGCAATGCTCAGCAATTACCCCTTTAAGCACTGTTCAACTCTGCTTAGCAGGTTTGCATGTTGCTAAGCTGTGCTCAGCAGTTTCAAAATAGTCCAGTGATGATAAAGGGAGGGAATATGGCCTTATTAAACTGTGAAGGTAGGAATACAGCCATTACTTGTTTAGTTTGATCTCTGCAGGAACATGTCTGGTGTTGGAGAAGGGGGCGCACTTATGGGTGCAGCACTGGGGCATCATGGAGTCCAGGGTCATGGCTGGACTCCTCAAAGAAAACCATGATGACAGACTGCTGCAGGGTCAGTACCAGGGCTCTCAGTACAAAGTGGAGGCCTGGGGCCATCTGACACTTGACCTCACCAGTGCCAATGGAATCCCCCAAACTGGTGAGTGGATATGCCATCATTATGCCGACCTAAAGCATAGGAAGGGGGAGCTCTTTGCCTAGTGGATCCAAGATGCTCAGGACCGGCATGCTCCAGCAGTTTGTAAGTATCCCAGATATAGTTGTACCAAATTCTAGTCTAAGTATGTGATAGACAGGGAAGCATAATGCTTGTTTCTCACCCCTGCAGCTGCAGAAGAGAGGGCAATGAACATTGAGGCCCATGCTGACAGACTGACAAGGATGCACTAACAGGCTGGTGAGTACAGATCTATTTTGAAGTATATAGTGCCATAAAGCAGAAGGAGTACATTGTTTACTGCCACTAGGTATATTGTGTACTGTGTCTAATGAATAAAGCATGTTTGTCACACCAATACTTATCCACAGGATGTCCATTAATAAAAGTGTCATTTCACTGTAATAAAAATATACAACAAACTGTTGTGTTTACTCTGGTATGTTGTAGAAATAGAATGTGCACAGGTTCTTTACAGCAAATATGGCATTGACAGCATGACATAACTGAGGCTGTTCTGGGAAACAGCTAGTATGCATTGCAGTCTTGGGTTAACCTTTGCTTTCCAAATTGTATTATTTCAAAGGAGTAATACACAGTACAATAACTATCTGCCAGGTAAGAATTTCAAGAGTACAAGGTCAGACTGTCCAACCCAGAGAGTATTAGTCAGAAATCACTCAAGTAAAATGCAGCATTTCTCCAGTAGCTCAGTGTGATGGAAAACAGCATTGTTGTTCATTTTAGCACACCCAGATATGGTTTGACTCCAGGGAGTGCTACTGAGATGTTTGCATATATACACAATAGAGACCCTGAATATTTGTAGAAAGAGTCAGAAAGTGTTACCATATATTTTCCCCACAGGTTTCACAGGTAAATCAATGTGTGTAGTAGCTGTATGAAGGATATACTAATACACCTGAATATGGGTAGAAACAGTCAGAAAGTGTTATATTTTCTCCACAGCTCCTACAGGTAAAGACATGTGTATAGTGGCTGTATGAAGGGTATACTAATATACCTGAATATGTGTAGAAACAGTCAGAAAGTGATGACAGTTATTTTCCCCACAGGTCTCACAGGTAAAGAAATGTGTGTAGTAGCTGTATGAATGGTATACTAATACACTTTAATATATGTAGAAACAGTCCAGTCAGAAAGTGTTAACAGATATTTTCCCCACAAGTCTCACAGGTAAAGAAATATGTGTAGTAGCTGTGTGAATGCTATACTAATACACCTGAATATGTGTAGAAACAGTCATAAAGTGTTAACTGTTTTCTCCACAGCTCTTCCAGGCAAAGAAATGTGTATAATAGCTATATGAAGGGTATACTAATGCACCTGAATATTTGTAAAAACATTCAGAACGTGTTATTTTCTCCACAGGTCTCACATGTAAAGAAATGTGTGTAGTAGCTGCATGAAAGGTATACTAATACACCATGTACAACTGTTCTACTGTCCAACCCCATATGCCTGCAAATGTCAGCAGGATAGGTACATACACCATGCCCTCTTCCCAGAACATGTCTCTCAAGTGTCGCACTGCCATGGCTAGTGTTCACTGCTGCCAATTCAAAACCAATTCAACAAATAAATCCACAAAAATGAAGGCAGACCACTTCTTAAAACCACCAACTACGTTTTTTATTTAATAAACAATAAAATATATAAGCGTTTTCGTCTCAATATTCCAAAATTACAGAGCCTTCATCAGATACAAATTTTAAAACAGCCCAGTTTGTTTTAAACCCTGTAAGGATGACATCATATCCTGAAACAGACTTAAAAAGTTTAAAGCAACAGTATGTCCTAAAACAAAGTCAGATAGCAGCAGTATTCAAGTTCAAAAATATATTATATATCATGGATATTTTAAAAAATATATACAATATAATACCAATCCATTTAATATAATATAATTAAATAAGCATTCTATTACCCCAGTAAATGTGCTAATAAAAGATAAACAAATAAAATTGTAAAACAATAAAAATAATGAAAGGTAAATGAACAGCCTCCACTAGGAATTTAACCCAGAACCTTCTACGTATGAAGCAAGTATAATAACCACTGTGCTATTACCTTCACATACCCTGTTGCTACAAGTTCAATGTCTTATAAGGGCTTTTAATTTTAAAAGGCTACTAATAGACAGGTTGTCATTCAGTCCTGGCCAGTACATGGAATTCAGTCTCAACTGCCATGCAAGTTCCATTTTTTCTAATAGGTAGGGCCATGCCCCCCTCACGAATTCTAGGTACCACACAATCCAATATAATGAACTTAAATTCATGTTGTGGAAACCCTGTAATATGTCTCGCTAAGGCATTACCTTCCCAGCCATCTCATATGTGTCTAAGATGTTCACTAATTCTGGTTTTAAATTTTCTTTCAGTCTTGCCCACGTAAAAACATGGGCAGGAAACACAAATAGCATAATAAACGACCCTCTCTGTAGAACATGTAAATTTGCCTTTAACCCAAATATTTGTCCCGTTAATCTCCACACCTTTGTCTGTTTCAATAATGTTGTTACAAAATTTACACCTACCACATCTGTGCATAAACCCTTTATACTGCTCACCTTTCTGTGTCTCGAATATGTTTTTTAAACAATGTCCTTTCTTGTATACACAAATGGGACCCTCTCCTAAAATGTCCCTCATAACTTTGTTATTCCTAATAAACTCCCAGTTTTTAGTCAAAATATTCTTTATGTAATTTGCTTCCCTATTAAATGTTGTTAAAAAGCTATTCTCGTAGGACTTCGGTGTAGCTGATACACATATTGTATTGTGCTGTTATTATTATTAATAGTGTTGAATCCTGTAGTTGTTAAACAGACATTTTCTAATGTCTGTACTACATTAGTGTTTCTCTTGTTTAAAATAGGGGCAAAATGCCCAGACCTTCTCTTACTGTTCACTTCATTAGCAATTTAGTCTATTAATTAACTTGGGTAACCTCTCTTGAGAAGCATTTGTTTCAGCAAATTACACTCCTCAATGTATGTCTCCCATACAGTTGTCATACGGGCAGCATGGACAAACTGCCCCTTTACAACTGCCCATTTTTGTTTGAATGGGTGACAACTACTGAAATGTAAAAAACTATTGGAGTATGTTTTTTTACGGAAAATCTTTGCTAGAAACCTGTTCGCAACATCATCCTTCCTTAAAAGGATGTCCAAGTATGCTACACTCGTGTCGTTTACTGAATACGTGAATTTTAGAAAACTAGTTGTGGTGTTAATATATTCCAGGAAAGCATTCAGTGTATCTCTAGGTCCTTTTCACAATATAAACATGTCGTCCAAATAACGCATGTATGTCTTACAAAATTGAAAATATTCAGATGTCTTTAAATATTGTTTTTCCCACTCAAGCATGACAATATTGGCATATAGGCCCCCACAAGCAGAGCCCATTGCCACTCCCTCTTTCTGAAGAAAATATGTCCTTCAAATAATATGAAGTTGTTCCTTAATATTAAATCCAGCATCTGTTCAAAAAGGTTAACCCTATCCTGTGCTAGATTTTTAGAATGTAGATATTCACAAAACCACTGTAAACCAATGTCATGTGGTATCACACTGTACAGGTTAACCACATCAATAGTGACCAACAGGTATTCTTTACTATAACTGATGTCATTAATTTTCCTTAGAAAGTCCCACGAATCTATACAGACACTAGGCTCATCCCGTACAAGTTTACTTAATTCCTTGTCCAAATACTTTGCCAAGGGGTAGGTAATAGAGCCTCTGGCATCAACAATAGGCCGCATAAGTTGTTGGTACATATCCTTATGTATTTTTGGAATACCAAAAATACATGGGATAGTGGTAAAATCTATCGTGAGGTAGTGCAACTCATTAATAGTGATTAAACCATCAATAAACATGTCTTGGATGAAACTTTTAATTCTCCTATAAGCTACATTCTTTTCATTCAAGGAGCTCATAGAGTATGTGTCAGTGTTCAAGATCTCATGCATCTTATTATTATAATCCACTTTATTCATAATTACTACCCCCCACCCTTGTCTGGTTTCATTATTCTCACTCCATTGTTATGGAGCAGGAATTCAAGCTCAGAATTCTCTTCCAAATTCAAGTTCATATGTATCCTGTTCCCATTCCAGACTTGTTTGTGTAACTCTCTTAGATCATTATTTTTATTGTTTTACAATTTTATTTGTTTATCTTTTATTAGCACATTTACTGGGGTAATAGAATGTTATATTTAATTATATTATATTAAATGGATTGGTTTTATTATATTATTTAAATTTTTTTAAATATCCATAATATATAATATATTTTTGAACTTGAATATTGCTGCTATCTGACTTTGTTTTAGGACATAATGTTGCTTTAAACTTTTTAAGTCTGTTTCAGGATATGGTGTCATCCTTACAGGGTTTAAAACAAACTGGGTTGTTTTAAAATTTGTATCTGATGAAGTCTCTATAATTTTGGAATACTGAGACAAAAGCGCTTATATATTTTATTGTTTATTAAATAAAAAAAGTGCTTGGTGGTTTTAAGAAGTGGTCTGCCTCCTCTACACTAATTTTTGTGGATCTATTCTAGTAGCAGACTCACACAAGATCATTGCAGGGTATCCCTTCTTAGTCAAGTATGTAAACTTGACATGTACAAGCCCCCTTCAGTAAAGTAGCCACAGTTTACCCAGTCTGCCCCATACCATTACAGGCTGACAGTCTAACAAGTATGTATGTACCACAGAAGCTATGAGCCATAGGTAGATGTAAAGTGAGGGCAGACCTGTAGAGTATTGAGCAGTACTGTTGTGAAAAAGAGAAGCCAATACAGTTTTTAATGGACTTTTTATTCTCTCCCCCACTGGTCATCTGCATCAGTAATTATTATTCGTATACTACGGGTATGTTGTTCTAGAAATCTATTGTTGGGACATGTGTTCTATTATTGTTCATATATTTCATTGGTTGCATAGTAACATACCTTGTTCAAATACCATTATTGGTGGCCTTTTGCCGTCAATGTAAATTGCATGCTGTTAAAATGCTTACTGCTGTTCCATTTATGCATGTGCTCTGTTTGCTATGCAACTGTTTCAAAACTGCTGGTTTGGGTTAATGGGAATACCCACGCATGTTGTTATAACAAATTTAAAATGTGTTATTCATGACTAACCAATATTTCTTGGAAAACCATAACACCATAGCATGTTTGGGAAGGCAGATCCCTGCTGATCCGCCTGTCCCACCCCATCTGGCCATGGCACCAGGCCCCAACATGTCTGGGAC
>NC_056725.1:211701902-211711902 GCF_019279795.1 Protopterus annectens
CTGCCCCGGGAAATACTGTCTGTAAAGCTGTAGCCCCCACACCTCCATAATGTCATCCACACAGGCAATGAAAAGGGGCAAGGCCCACATGAAGGACTTAATTATAGCACTATGTTGCTATGGCATTGGCTAATGGAAAGACAAGACAGCTGCACTGGATGCAAGTAGCAAGTGGGAGACAGCGATTGGTGTACAGGCCATCACCTGCTCATGAGCATTGCCTACAAAAGACAAACTGCTGCCTATGCAACACAGGTCTGAATCCATCTACACAAAGATAGACTGTGACTACACAAACCTAACCATTTGCATTGTTGTGAGGAAACTCTTCAGCACTATAACAGGTATGTCAATCACATAAGCTTGTAATGGAATGCAGAAGGGGGGATGTCATAATGTCAAATAGGACATTAAACACTAGGTCGCAACAAGACCTGCTGGACTCACATGCTACTGTCTAGCACCTATGGCCATTCCCACTTGCCCTGTTTTCATTAACATGGATCACATCTCTGGCCCCTGAGTCACCCCAGCAAAGGTCAGCTCATATATGACTACTACTGCAGTGTCTGTTATCCAATATTGAGTGTGACACTGCTAGGCCAGCTATCTGGGATGTTGTAATTATTCATATTTCACCTGTGAATGCTACTCTGATACCTATACTTGTCTTCCAAATGTAAGAGACTTAAATAGGGTATGTGCATAGTACACAACAGGTGCAGAACTGTATGTGATATACTGAGCCCATACCTGACAACTGTCCAGAGATTTGCATACTGACCACATGTCTGCCTGATATTTGTGGTCAATGCCTCAAATAGTTGTATATTGTCTGGCACATCACTGGCAATCCATTAAAGACTGAAGTCATAACATAATAGCATACATTTGATTTTCAGATGTCATATCTTGCAGATTAGACCTGTGAATGCAACATCATCTTTGCTGGCAACTAAGTGTGCTTCAGCTAGATTCATAAAGTGACACTATTTTTCCGTCTTTGCCCACCAGTGATGTGTACCTTTGTGCAGATGTCTTGCTCTAACAGATGCTAGGTGTCATAGCATGAAACCCATGTCAATGCAAGTGTACCTTGTCCTGTAGGATGCTGACATTTGTGCAGTCACTGACACCTGCTTTGTAGTTGTGGAGAGCACACTAGCCTTGCCAGGTTACTCATCCCATCATACATTTAGACCCCAAATGAAGGCCTGCAAAGCCAAAGGAGGTAGAGTGTTGAACAATATCACACACATACAGATACACATTTCCCGGCTGGCCATACAGTATGATGGACGGGAGATATCCCAAGTGCAGTTACCAGTTGACAAAACACCTACTCAAATCATAGCTAGCTACAGGCCTCCAGTCATGTCTCTGGACACCCACCACATCTATTGGGAACTGCTGTAATCTGTCAGGATTCAATCGTCTTCTCAACTACCCAACCATAGTGTGCATGACCTATGCCACCTGAACATGAATGCACAGAGAGTCCTCAGCTTTGTCAATACCAATGCAGTGGATCAGCTCGTCAGTACTCCTACTACAGGTGGAAATATCCTGTACCTGGTCTTAACCAACATGAGTAGCCACTGTAGCACACCTACAGAGTCATCCTCCTTGGTAAGATCTGACCAGATAGCCATCACTGTTCAGGTCACCATCTCTCATGCCCCCCCCCCTTTTCAGTGTCAAACAAAATTAACTTTACAAAAATGACCATAAATCTCCTCAGAGCAGGTAGAAGTAGCTTTACAGCCAACATCCCATCAGTTGAAACTAGCAGTAGTGTCCAGGCACACACCACAATACTATGTGGGCATCTACATATCTGTATGGACTCAGCAATACCTGACAGGACAACATCATCATCCTCAAGGTAACATAAATGTCCACGGTAGACAGCAGCAATACACAAATACCATGATAGGTTGAAATAATTGCTGGACAGGGCCAAGAAGGAAAATGTGCTTTATTGGAAGCAATGTCACCTTGGTCTGCACAAGCAAATAAGGTCACAAGTGAATTACCCTAAGGCTATCTTTGAGTGCAAATTGGACACATCCATCAAAGCCAGTCACTAGGCCTTCCACACATGTTTGCAATTCCAGAGGCAACACACAAATCTGCTCTGTAGTGGTGGTCAATAACACCACATACACATATGGCATAGATATAGGCAACCGGCTACAGACAGGAGAACTGTAAACATCACCCCCCTGTCCCCCCATTGGTACACATGTGCATGCACAGAACCTGACCCCTCCCCTCATCATCAGGAAGCAGGTCCGTAATGCCCTCTCAAAGCCAACACACAAAAGTCTCCATAGGCCTGATACCATCCCTGGCTGCATCCTACATGAACACAGGCATGGGCTGTCAGATCCATTCAACACTGTAATCAACCAAAGCTTGAGCACCGGTGTCATCCCATCTGCACAGAGGACAGCCACTGTCATCCCTGTACACAAAGGCAGAGCAATCCACCGACCCAGCCAATCATATGCACATCACCCAACTAGTCTGCTCTGCAAAGGCATGGAAAGGCAATATCCAAGGACGTATGAGAACAGGGACATCGGCAACACCAAAATGCCTGAGCCCACACAGTGTGGTCTTGTCAAAGAGAGATCAGGCCTATTAAACCTGGTCGACCACTCTGAAGTGGTCAACAAACACAAGGACAAGGAGAAGATGGTGAACAATGTGTACCTTCACCTAGTCCAATTCTCTTACAAGAATCCCCAGACAGCCAGGATACATACGCCTACACAGCTAGGCATCAACCTGCATGTTACCAGGTGGGTAGCTTTCTGACCCAATGATAGTACCCACTTGGTCAAAGTAATGGAACCCACCTCTAGTAGTAGAGTCTTCCAAAGTGGTGTACCCCAAGGATTGGTCTGGGGCTTCTACTGTTTGAGATATATGTATCTGAGGTACAGGACAAAAGCAGTTGTCTGTGGCTGACCAGGTGTACAGATGGTTGCAAGCTGGCCACTGTCTTACATTCCCCTACTGGAGTGAGCATCCCCACAAGAGGCCCTCATCCAATTAATGACTAGTGCAAGAAGCATTTCCGCAAACTGGATGCCAGGAGAGGCATCATTCTCCCTGCTGTGGCAGATGTCATCCACACTAATTATGACAATAATAATGTACTGAGCATGCAATCAGGTCTGAGGTGACCTGTACACCAAGGTTGTTAGCAACCTTACAGTTTCCCACCATGTGGGCACCATTGTATGGAAGGCTGTCTACATGGCCACTTCACAAATACTGGTATGTCACGCAGGAACCAGGAGGCCACAACATCCCTGTACTCCACCCTTATCAGACACATTGCCAAGTACAATGGCTCCTTTGGCATGTATGTTGCCAAACAAATGCAGCAGTTGCAGAGACCACAGAGCTTCCTGACCAGGCAAATCCAGGGTCTGTAACACAGGTAGGCTGAAAAAAAGCAGTATCCCTGGAACCAAAACCATAGGTTGATCCATTTGTTTCCCCACGGTTTTAAAAACCGTCACCATCAACGGACCCTAAAACCCCTCCCTTTCAAAGGGCCCAACCCCAATAAACCTTTAAAGGCCTTAAAAGAAAAAGGATTTAAAGGACGGAAAATGCTTGAATATTTACTGCTTGGCGACTGCATGTAGCCTGTTTATACAGCTCTGCATTCTATTTAAACTGTTTTGTGTTGATTAACTGTTTGCACTCTTAAAAAGTTATTTGTTGCTTAATTTTACCTGTAGGCTAACACACTCAAGTGTGCTATGCATAAAACATTTATAGCATTTACTGTCTGTTTTTTTTTTCCCTTGTCTCTGTAAAAAATTCTCTTGTTTTTCCCACCTTACTGAACCGGTAGTCCAGTTTTCAGAGTTGCTGATCCCTGGGCTTTGTTTTTAGTTCCTGTTACTGATCCATTGCCTTATTAGGAAGGAGGAAGTTTCTTTGCTTACCAGTGGGAGTGGGAAGCACTGAGCAGCCTTGTCCGAATTGTTGAGTTCAGCCAGAAACTAGTAGTCTATTGGTCGTTTGGGCCAATTCTAGCTCTTTCAGCCCCCTGCTATGAAGACCACGCTAAACCGCGTGTTTCCAGCTTGTACAGCTCTGCACAGACCTGCGTGAGGTGGCCTGCAGAGTGGTCAAGCAGCAGAGGCAAAGAGTGACTTTTCTACTGAATATAAATTATTTTTTGTGGCTTTCCCTGTTATTAAGCTTGTGTTTGCATTTTAAGCTGTTTACTGCTACTTTAAGAGGTGATTTCTGCATTTTACGCAATTTATTGCACTTTAAGTTTATAGTGTTACCAAATTGTTTCTATGAAACACAAGTCGCTAGCAGTTACACAGCATTTATAGCATTTTACTGTCTGTTTTTCCTTATCTCTGTAATAAAACAAAAAAAATCTTGTTTTCCCACTTTACTGAACTAAGTAGTCCAGTTTCCAGGTTGCTGATCCCTGGGCTTGGTTTTTGGATTACTGATCATTGCCTTATTAGGAAGGAGGGGAAGTTTCTTTTGCTTATAAGTGGGAGTGGGAAGCGCTGAAATTTTGTCCAGATTTGAGTTTCAATGAAACTAGTAGTCCATTGGTCGTTTTGGGCAATTCTAAGCTCCTTCAGCCTACTATAAACACGCCTAAACTGTGCTGCTAGTCTAACCAGCATATCCCTATAACTGAAAAGTTCATCTCTACTTGATTCCCAAGTGGGCCTTAATTCTCTATCTGTAAAACCCTATAGCACTTACTCTAGTACTTGCCTTTTTCTTGATAAAAGCACTCTTATTATAGATATAGTACCCCACCAGCCCAAAACCCACTTCCCCGGAGTCCTTTAGAAGTTCTTTATCTACTACTTCTAGTATGTCCAAGGATCCAGTTGCTAGTGTCCTCTCCAGCTCCAACTTCTGGTGAACCTGGAATATTATTGAGGCAATGTTACAATTGCCTCATGTACCTGTTCAATCCTCTCCTTCTCCCACAAAACACAAACTAAATGCGAGAGATGCCTTCTATACAGTAGGCTTGGGCCAGGCTCTCAACATGGGACTGGCAAGACCAGACAGGAGGAGAAGACAGCCACACACAATACATGCAGTCACATGGGTACCATCAACTTCAAATGTACACATACTCACACAAGACATACTGGAGGCTCTGGTCAAAAATTTACCAAAACAGCAGAGGCCACCAAAGCAGACTGCAAACAACTACACCTCACGACCCAGCACATGCAACACATAGACCACACAGTCAGAGTGTCAAACAGTCACAACCCTTAAGGCCAAACAAAATGCCAGACACACTTGTCATTGGTGATTCATAGTCAGGCACACTGGCGTCCAGCTCATAGACTGAGTAAGGAAGGTCACAGTAAGCTGCCATTCGAGCTTCGAGAATCCGCCATAGCGCAAGCACTCAGGTCTCCTTAGCAGGTACAGAGATGCGACTCGAGTCATTGTCCGCGCTGGTGTCGCGACCTGGGCGTACCTCCTTGGACTACATATGAAAGGGGCGTCGAGGGAGCTCTCTGATTATATAGCCCAGGCAGGTATGACCTGACAGCAGGCAGTATCCTACCTTCACCTAGAATGATGCCACAATACAGTGATAAGATGATCAGCTTTACCCCAATAATTGGCTTAAATTCTGGGTGTGGTCAAAGGGATCAATGTCTATGCTGCCTGGGATGACATGCTGGACGACCAGCGCCGCGGGGCGGCTTGCACCTGTGCCTAGGCACCGGATATGGCGAGCTCTTGCCACCCAGATGCCTTTTAGGCAAGGCTCAAATTCTAAAACCTACCCTAGAACACCAAAAAGGGAAAAAAACTAAGGGTAATGCTGCTCAATGCAAGTCTCAATCTCAAGATGCACTTTCAGGAGCCCTTCTCAATATGGAGAACATGATGTCTGTGTAGGCCGAAACTGGTTCAAGGCTCCTGAGAGCACCCAGCACTAACAGGTTTCACCCCTCATATCATGCGATTTCCGGCCCCAAAATCCGGACAACACCAAAGGAGGGTGTCCACCTTCATAAAGGACATACACCTCAAGGTTGGTGGCAGCGCCGCGATACATCGGAGACCATCAGGTGCAATTAACTGCAGGCAGACTGTCTGCAATTTGGCATGTTACAGGCCACCCTCTCAAACTCAGGGTTACTCACGCTGGCCTTCCTGAAAACATTGGAGGATAAATGTATCTCAAACACCATCGCCTGCGTGACTTCAACTACCTAATATAGACTGGGAACACTACTCAAGCCAGACACTCTAACCTTAGATTCCTGGGTTCCTTAAACTCAAATGCCACTTGGAACAACTAGTCACCATCCCCTGAGAGGTAGAAAACATGCGAGAATCTCATCATCGAACATGGGAGATCAAAATGTTCCAGCACTGGAAATATACCCCTCACTGGTGAGATCAGATCATAAACTAATCACGCTGGGAGAGTTACTCATGCACTTCCCACCCTGAGTAAAAGACCACAGTGAAAAACTTCTCAAAAAGCCGATTTCACACTTCACAAAACTAGTGTGGTCTCCTTTAAAGGCCCCTGAGCCAGTGGTAAACATTACTCAAACCGGCTGAATCGCGCCTCAAATGCCTTCTACCAGCACCTACAGGACTGCATGGATCAGGCAATCCCAAACAAAACTAAGACTCTCTGTACCAAAGGCAATCCAGTCCTGGTGGACCCAATATAAACAAGCTCTACAACAAAGGAGGAAGCTACCTAAGATGAAGCAAATCAGAAGGTAAAGACACCTTTGATCATTATAAGTAAAAAACTAAAAATCCATAAAAATCATCCAAGGCAAATTTTGAGAGAAAAATAAGCCAAGACTCAGGAACAATCATCACGGCCTTCTTTAGCTATGTTAGAAACCTAGGAAACTCTGAATATGCTCAATTAGTTCAAAATGATGTAGAAAATTACTGAACCTACACACATTGCTAATAACATACTGGCTGACGTTCAGTACAAACTTCTCCCCCCCTCCCCCAAAGGAGGTATATTGGGATTGCTTAGCCCCAAACATCTCCAACGCCCAGGTGAGAACTGCCCTCACTAAGGCCAAAAACACAGCATCTATGGGACCCGGATGGGTGGTGGCTGTGTTCTTCTTGAACTCAGCAGAATTAAACCCACAGTTAGGATTGGCTGTTTTAATCTTAGCCTCACCTCAGGATCATTACCCAAGAGGTGGCGCCTGGCGACTGTGGTCCCACCCCTTCATAAGGCGGTGCCTCCACAGACCCTGGAAATTACCGCCCCATTAGCTTGGCAAGCCTTATCTGCAAAGCCATGGAAGGATCATAATGGGGCACTCATAGAAAATAAAGACGCAGGAACTGCAGACTTTGGATCAACCCAGTTTGGCTTTGTCAAGGCAGATCCTGCCTCTTAAGCTTGGTTGACTTTTTGAGACAGTCACCAGGCCATTGATGAGAAGAGCAGATCCATACAGCCTACCTCGACCTGTAAAGGCCCAGCCGACACAATGCACCCACTCAGGTATCATCGAGAAAAACTCATCAGCTTGAATGTAAACCCATACATCACAAGATGGGTTTGCAAAACTGAAAGCTGCTTGACAAACCCACTGCGGTCAGGTTGCTGGAGCCAGCCTCATTCAAGCCTGTCTGAAGTGGTGTCCCACAGAGTCAGTCCTGGGTCCACTCTTATTACATCCTACTTTTCACGGAGAGTACAAACAAACACAGGAGGGTTATGGCTGACAAAGTTTGCAGATGACACTACAAACCAGAGCCATATTAGTGGCTTCCACATCTGACACAGATATCCTCCAGAAGGGCCTCACGAAATGGATAGCGTTGCCAGGCCATGGCCCTGAAGTTAAGCACCAAAAATGCATAGTCGCACCCGCCGGGAAAAACAAAGGTTACCCTAGCTACCATATAGGTGACAATCCACTTCAGAGCACAGAAAAAAGTCATCAGGGATCTGGGGACCCAAAGTTGACAGTAGTCTTTAGTTTGACACTCATACTGCTAAAGTAGTTAGGAAACCTTCTATATAAGCCACCTGATCATGAAGGATTCACATCTAGAATCAAGGAGGTGTGTTTATATGCAACAGTGTGTGAGGGGCAATTGTGGCAGACAGTGTGACCTTGCATACATATCCTTGACACAGCCACCTAGCCTTCATACATGTCACCTGGGTGTTCTGTAGGACAGCAGACTCACACATACAGAGGTTACTTGAGTACTGGCACTAGGTCCCTCACAAGCCATTACTTTAACTGTAACAGATTCAGTTATCAGCAGCTGTTGCCCCTGCAATTTCTGTCACATCCATTCAACCATCATGCAGTTAATGAGGGTATGCCTGGTACTGCGTGCCTGGTACTGTGTATGACAGGTTTGGGGTATGTATTCCTGAAAGGTCCAAAAACCAAAGAATGGCAAACAAAAAGCAGAGGACAAAGTAGATTCACTCTATAAACTTTTACTAAAAAAATACACAATAAACATGAAACACTTTTCATCTTGTTAAATACAAAGGCTTCTTCAGATGCAAATAAAACCTGTCTTAAAACATTTTAAATAGATGAATACATTGTCATGTGATCCCAACCCACCCAGTGGAATCCAATTAAGGATCTATGCATGTTTTACACTTAAAAACGTCAGTCCTATTTTACACTTTAGTGCCATTGCTACTTTCAACAATGAAGAATACATCCTACCCACCCCACTTATTGTACAATACAATGACTAGTACATTCCCTTTGAGCAACAATTACTATCAAGGACACAAAGGAAGTAGAAAAATGGAAACAATACAAGGAAAATAAAATAACATTATCATTCTAAGTGGAAACAAGTAGTCTGTTACAATAAGGAATCATGCTATTTACAATAAAACAACCAAGAACAACTTTAACTTGGAGTATACACCAGTTAAGTGATGACCTTATCACTCCCAGCACTTGGTCACAACTCATATGTGGTTAATACTCCAGTCATCTGTGCAAAGTTTTAAGTTTTAAAATACTAGAAATCATATGTTTCATTCAATCCTGGAAAATTGTATACGTTCATCAAAATCTGCCAATATAACTCTCTTGCTTCTAATAGTAATGTACAAGGACCCCCTCTTGGGTCCTGGGGTATTTCATCGATGACCATGTATCCAAAATTGTATGTGTTGTGTTCCTTACGACATGGAGGTTAGGGAATCAGCTGCACCTACTACAACAAATAAAACTAACTTTCATTTGAGTCTGGGCACCACATTTTCATGTGAAACACACAGTTTTTTAAGTATAGTAAAGACGAACTGGGAGTTAATAAACAACAATCCATCATTTATAGAGTGAAACTACTTTGCCCTCTGCCTTTTGTTTGCCATTCTTTGTTTTTTGGACTTTTGAGAAGTTTGTTTTGTTTGCCTATTTTCTTGGAGTTGTATGTATTCCTGACACAGGTCAGCCTGTTAGTCTAACCTGACAATCACCAACATGTGTGTCTGCTATCTCATATGCATGTCTAGCCTCTCATGCTGGTAGTGCACACAGAGTCACAGTCCTGTACATGGGGCAGCTGATGAAGGGTTGAGCACAGCCCCTACCTGTACAGTCCTATGAACAATAGTGATAGATACATAACACAGATAGGACAGTGGCGTGGCAGTGTCTGAAAACTACTATCAAAGTGGGTGACAAGTGCAGGGGCTGTTAGGATTGCCAATGGTGGGTTCAGAGGCCCTTAACATGTTAGACCCATCTGACACACACACGCACACACACACACCGCTACATGGGGACATGCATTGAGATACACATGCACATGGAGGTGACACTTATCAGAGTAGATGACCTACCCATTTATTAATGTACAATACACAGTGATACGACCATTGCACCACAGTGGCTTAGTGTTAGAAACTGTGTAACTGTGCTTGTACCATGGATGACATCTGTATGGGCTGACACTAGGGTGACAGTTG
>NC_056725.1:211716902-211724402 GCF_019279795.1 Protopterus annectens
TCATTTCAAAAACGTTCCGTAGTAAAAGGACAATTAGTAAGGGCGGGCCGAATGGTCTCAGATGAACAGGACTTTCTGGAGGAATATAACAAACTTGTAGAAATGTTTAAAAAGAGGGGCTATCCGGATGCATTATTGGATGAAATAAGTCAAGAGGTAATAAAAAAGGGAATTTTAGGTACTTATAGACCTATTTTAATCCCTAAACTTTCTAACATAGGTTTAGATAGTGTTATTGCCCAAGAGGGCACTTTATTGGATGAGCTACCTAGCAAACCTGTGGACCCATGTAGTCTTATTCTCACATTTTATATGAATAGCTACGATTTTGTAAACATAATACGAAAGAATTGGGAATTTATAAAAACAGACCTACCTACTGTTAAAGAACTACATGCTTTTTCTAAGGTAGTCTTTAAGAAAGGTAGGAATTTGAAGAATCTATTAGAAACTCATAAACCTATTAATTTTAGTACAAAACATGGGGGCATGTATAAATGTCATATGTGCCCATATTGTAGATACATAGAGGTAGGGACAAACTTCTCTATCAGAGGGGTTAGATATACTACTAAACATAGGTTTGATTGTAATACAAAAGGAGTGGTCTATCTTGCTAAGTGTCACAGCTGTCCTGCCTTCTATATCGGAAAGACTGATAGAAGGTTGAGGGACAGAGTATATGAACATTTGTATAGCATTAGAAATAACAAACTAGACAATGCCTTAGCTAGACACATTCACTCTTTTCCTAATCATGCTTTTATGTTTATAGCTATAAAATGTGTAACCTTAGATGCTAATGGTGGCCCAGTACATTTGTTACTTGAAAAAAATGGAATTGTTTTGGCAACTACGTACGTTTACATGTCTCTGTCCAGGTCTTAATGAGATGTATTCTATCAAATGTATTTTAAAACTGAAAAGTCTTTTAAGATAATCACAGCTATATATTTTTAAAGCAGTTTTTTAAAAAACCTTTTAGGGCAGAAATGTATATTATTCGGGTTCCGGTGTGTAGCTCGCAAGACATTTCCCTGCGAGCTACATCACCGAAACCAAATGGCTGCAGCAGTACTTTGCCGTAGTGCAATACGGCTGAAAAGCATAGCCGCTGCAGCTGTAATCTATGCACAGAAATTGTATACCTGGTGGCGAACCTTACAGACAGCTGTCCGCAGAGACAGCCGTACTGGATGTGTAACACATTCCTTATTCTCATTCAAGGAATGCATTTATTTAATTATCTATTTATTTTGTTGTCAGACATCTGTCAACAAAATAAATAAATAATTAAATACACACCGGAACACATATTATTCTACATAACAAACATTTTATGAATTTTTCATGTTATGCATATTATATTATATTATTTTACTAAAATAGAGTTGTCCCAGTAGGAGCAATGTATGAGTTTTGCATCATTAGTTTAACTGTTTTAGTTTGTTTAAATTAGATGTTTTTTGGAGTATGTACATAATTAAAGTCAGAAACTCATTTATAGGTATGGTTTCCGACTTATATACTTTTCATACAGTATATTAAGTATTTTATAAGTTTTTAGAATGTTTTTAGAATATTTATAGATATATAAATTATGATTAAATTAATAAATATGTTAATAGGTTTTAATTAATTTATCTAGAAGTAGATATATTTCATGGTATGTGTGTTTAAGGCATTTTGGCTTAGGCTGTGAGAGTATGTATATGCACTGGTTGTTGTTGATCAGCTGTTCTAATTAGTAGGGCAGATCAGCTGACTGATGTTCGTGTTATATACTGTGTTTTGAATATTTAATTGCATCTGAAGAAGTCTAGCTATCCAGCCAGACGAAAAATGCTTTATGGAATAAAAAGTTTGCATTACTAGCTTGCAAGTTCGTGGATTTATTCTTTTTGTGGAGCATTAGTCGGTTTGTTGCTGCTGTTTTTTCCAACTTTCTCAGTATGTAAGGGCAATATTTACAACACGTGCCTATCATTGTGCCTTTGTTCCACTTTTATATATGACCTTGTCCAGATGTCTTGCTGTTAGAGGTTGGGATGTATGGGTGTGGATACAGCATGCATTCTACTGTGCAGAAATGTCCATTATATGTATAGTATATTCCACATAGCACTGTGACTTCCAGGTATGTCAGTGGCAGAGCAGTACAGAGTAATGTGGTGAATGACTGACAGACAGTTGTGTATAGCTTGATAGGTTGCTACGATGTTAGTATTGTATTGGACCTTAAGCCCTTATACCCCATGCATACGAGAGTTTAGCCCATATTACAGCATGTCAGCACACAGAGTCCCTGTCCATCAGGGATACAGGTGGGATCACAGGACTGTATTTTGTGTTTCCCATGCAGTTATACAAGGAGCACATCACTAGGGGTATTGAGGCACTTGGCTTGCTGTTGACAGGGAGTGTATTCTACAGATGTGGGAGTGTGTGGTACACGTTATCTGTCACACCAACAAGCTGTACTGATATCACAGCCCAGGCTGATGCTGCGCCTACAGGTTGATGGAGTGGGTCTTGAGGTCCAGATGTGCAACAATCCCATCAAGGCAGGGTTTGGATTGTTTTGTATGCCAGACAGGAGTCACCTTAGCAGAGTCTGTATGTAACGGGGTAGAGGAACAGTGCTATTAGCCTATCTCTGTAGGGTAGGTGTTTGCGGTTTGGGGTAAGGCCTTAATGTTTGTAAGACCCTGGTGTGTGGAGTCTACATGGTCTGTGGTGTGTAGGTTTGTGGGGTTCTCATGTGATTTTGCCTCTGAGGTGTCCATTGTTTGTGTTTTGTTTTGTTGCAGACCTCCACTTACATGGGTGTGTGTTGTTTATTTGCAGGTGATGTTTACTGACTCCTTACACTGCATGGCACCTATGTTACTGCACAATCCGTTCTCTTGTACACATTCTCCATTTGTCTGGCCAGAGGTTCCCCTTCCACTTATGTGTGTCTCTATGTCCTTCTGTAGTCCAGTCACAGGCTTTGGCCACTGTGGCTGCTACGTATTTGTAATTCTGATGTGGGCGTGGTACGTGCTGTTACATTACACACAGGGTTGTGGACTTCACACCTCTGAGTGTACCTATTTAGCAGATTGTCCATCATTGCACCAGTCAGTTTGCTGTGGTCCTTAGATGGTTTGTGTTGCTATATGTTATTATGAGGCTACTTGTAGGCCTAGCTCTCATACCATCACAGACAGACATCTGTACAGGCCCAAATATGACAGTCAGACAAAGGCCCACACATGGGGATAGGGTGTTAATACTGTTCTGCCAAACACAGACAGTTGGATGACTGGTTTGGTAATTGCTTGTTTGCTTTTATGGGTTTAACGTCTGCTTCCCCACTGTCTGCCATTGCTGTTTTGACATGACCCTTTCTTGTTTTGCAAATAGTTGGCAGGCAAATGCAATGTTAGGGCATGCAGAGCAGGTATACAAGGCATACTTGTGCTCCTTCTGTGACAATCTGTGTCATTCCAAGGGTATGGCTGTTGGCCAGTGACATGTTGTCAGAGCTGAGAAAGAAAGATGGCAGCCTTTTATACATTGGCAGTACATTGACATTCAGGTACCTGCTGTCCTACTTAGCACCATACCTCTCAACTTCTGAGAGCCAGACATCTGGACAAAGCCATAACTAATGGGGGACAGAGGCCTAAATATAGGAACCATTTTTAAGTATTGGCCTTACAAACCTAGAAAAGTGATTCAGTAACAGGTTTTTCATTAGCATGCATGTTTCTATAGGGTATAAAGTCTGACACTGCAATCTGTCATTAGTTTCTGACCTTAGTCTTGCATGATTTTCTAGTGAATTGCCAGACAGCCACTATTTCATGTTATACAGACCACACTTATGATGCAAACCTCTGGACATTCTGCAATAGGTCTGTAGAGTTGAGAGTTATGGTAGGCACTGTGTAGGTTACTCCATGCTGTGTACTGTCCATATGTGGGATCCCCTGTCCTTGACCTGTACAGCTTTCCTGCATTAACAGATATTGACATCTGGACAGTGTATACCACTCCTTCCATGGGTGTAGCTGACATGCAGAATACTTGGCACTGCAGTTCTTGGAACATGGCCTTGTCAAAGACAGCACTGTACCTAGGCCACTACAACACAACAGCCGGGAGTAAGTGCTGGCTACATCCTGACAGTATTTCCCACAAATATACATAGCTCATTGACCCCTGCATATTGTGGACATGCAACAAATTGTCATGTTGGTTGGGGCAACCCTGGCAATGTGTGCTCTGCTGCTATTTCCCTGCAAACATACATGTTACTGCATTTCTATGGGACTATGGGTGTGGGGGGCACACCTGTCAACTGTACACATTTGCACAGACTGTGCTGATATTTGTTTTACATTTTGGTTCCATTTAGCATAGTATTGTGCACTGTCTTAGAGACTAGAGGCATATCAGTAAAGATCACAGGTCAGATTGTAGTGGCGTACATTTGAGTTTCAGACTTCTTACCTTTCAGAGCCTTAATCCAACTACAAGACCTGCTGTGCTATCACTGTGTAAGTCTGTAATGGGGTATTTCATCATTGTCACCATCTGTGGGCTTTTGCCAAACATTTCTCTATGGTTTTCTATGGCTGACTTGCTGGGTGAGGCTGAGGGTTGTGTATGGGACCTCAGTGCTGACATCCATGCCTGTGACCTTTGACCCCCCATTAGTTGCCCCCCCCCCACATATACTGCAGTGGGATTTGTCACCTTGGGTACTACTGCATAGTGTGGGGAGGCCAGTATTGGGCAAACATTTCTTGGTGTCCCACATAGCTGTCAGTTGTCTGCTGCTATCCCAGTAGGCCACCCCATTCCCTTTGCTGCATGCAGCAATACAATAGATATGCTACCATAACATACTACTCCATTCATTTATTGCTAAGAAGACTGACTTACCTTATGCCTGTGGCAGTTGTGAGGACTGTGCTTGAGGGCTGCCTATGTTGTATGCACACAGTACACTGCATATACATGGTAAGGTATAGGTAGTGTGATGTGTGTGGCATCCATTTTACTGTGTATGCAAGTCAGAGAGAGGTGTCAGTCCCTGGGTCCTTACAGTGTCAGTGTGTGTGCTATGCATTGCCTCTTTGCCAAGGCCAGGCCATACTGGCATGCCTCTGTCTGCCTACAGGACCAGGCACAGGGGGTTCCTCCTCCAAGTCCCTCTGAGCCTGTGGGGACCTTGGCAATGGTGTGGGGCTGTGTGGCCCTTTCTGTTCCTGCTGCAGCTGTTTCCACAGAATCATATTGTGTAACATGGCACATACTATGAACATGTGTGCACATGTGGCTGGAGAGTACTGCAAGGCTCCACCAGATATGTCAAGGCAGTGGAACCGTGACTTGAGCATCCCAAACACATGGTCTATAATGATCCTGGTTTGTGCATGTGCCTCATTATGGCTTTCTTGAGATGGATGTGTGTGCATTTCTGATGGGAGTCATCATCCATGACTCCATTGCATAGCCAGTATCCCCCACCAGATGGCCATATGGGATGTCTTCCTTGGCAAATCCCTGACACAGCTATGAGGAATGCCAGATGTGGTAGTTGTGATAGCTTCCAGGCCTGCCAGCACACACATTAATGATAATGCCCTGGGCATTGCACATGACCTGGCAGTGGAATGAAAGCCCTTGCGGTTTAAGTTGACCCTACCCTGTTCACTGTGTGGTGCTTTGATGTGGATGTGCATGCAGTCTATGGCACCCAGTACCTCCAGGTAGTCTGCTACACAGTGGAAGAGGTGCATATTGCTTGCATCTCCTCATGGGTGCTGGGGAAGTAAATATGCTCACTGGCATATGGTAGCATGGCATCCAAAAACTGGTGGAGTACCCTGGATGCAGATGCCTGTGAGACCCCCATGACATCCCCAGTAGGTGTTTGGAAAGTACCTGTAGCTAGTATTCTTAAAGCTACACATACCTTGGAATCCACTGGGATGGGTTCCCCTCTGTTGGCTCTGGGTCTGAAGTGAGGCTGGCACAGATTGATGCATTGCTGAAGTATTTCCCTGTCCACCCTGTAGCTCTCTAGTATCTCTGGATCATGTAGCCCCTAATAGGTTACCCTGGGTCTGAATACTCTTCTCCTCTTCCTCAGTCTGGGGCAGTTGTCACCATTTTCCTTCTTACCACCTTCAGCCTGTAGCACATACTGATGTATTAAAGCAACAGCAGCAGCTAACATGTTGTTGGTTAAAATTTCCCCCGAGGCTGTACACTAATGGTGCAGAGTTTGTGGAAAAACCAGACTGAAAGGTGTTTGCATAGTTTATACTGTTGTGGTGTAGATGTTGCTTGTATAATTGGCTGGCTATGATACATTCCACCTGCCTGCTATATTATATGTACTTGATTGTTTTTATTCTTCTATTTCCCTTTTTTTTGTTTTTTCCCCTTCCCATTTCCATCCCTTTTATGTCCTGAGGCACAGTGCACAAACCCGGTGCCCAAATGTAAACAGTTCTGCTATTTCCACTTTTTTTGTTTGTTTTGAATAATGATAAAATCACTCAACTACACACCAATAGCTCCAGTTTATTAAAATAAAATAAAATGAAAAAATGTAAGCACTTTCACGACCACACACTGTCGCTTCATCAGACAAAGGAAAGTAAAAAATCAACAATATATATAGCCATACATAGTTAATTAATCAATCAACCCTTAATATCAATTAAAACATAATGAATCATTTAGGATATCTAAAACCAAGAACATTATTCATGATATTTGAAATCTAAAGGATCTAAAAGACTTATACATGTATAAAATAGTTATATTATATACAAACATGAAACAAATTAAGTACAAATCAATGCTGAAGTCTCCTGGACTTTAAAAAAAGGTTTAATTGAAGAGGCACCATTTAAACCTGGATGCCTGTCTGCATTCAGTAGCAGTATCCATTTCTATTCAGCTGCCTCAGTAGCATTTCCTATATCACCTCCTCTGGGATTCTCATCTACAGCTTGGATGACTGAAAACCTACTATCATTCCTACCATATTGTATTACTTTCTTAAAGTATGGTTGGCATTTACCACTCTTGTGTAGCCTTTTTCAGGATACCCTCTCACTATAAATTTCTGCTTAGTAGTGTTGAGTGCATCTTGTGCATCTAGCTCATCATTGTGTAGGGTTAGAACCCTATAAATCTGACCAGGAATTTATAGTGAGAGGGTATCCTAAAAAAGGCTACATAGGAGTGCTAAATGCCAACCATACTTTAAGAAAGTAATACAAACAGGACTATATGGTAGGAATGATAGTATACATAGGGATAATTTCAGAATAGTCCTGCAGTATTCCAGTGATATAAATGATTATTGTGACGCTTTAAGAAATTAGTGGAACATTATACAAGAAGTTCCAGAACTAAGAATAAGATAAGTAATGCACCTGCTTTTACCTTTAGGAACAATAAGTCACTGAGACAGCATCTCTGTAACAA
>NC_056725.1:211729402-211746902 GCF_019279795.1 Protopterus annectens
ATTCGATCCTAATCAACATGGGGTTCTTCCAGGAGTTTCCTATACTTGCAACTGTATTTATGCATTTCCTTCATGTTACATTCCATTTTTTTGGCACATTCAGTTGCTGCCTGATTTTTATCTACTTCTGATTTGATTTCCATTCCCACTTGATGTTGATGTAATCTTACTAGACTAAGAAGGGAAGTCATCTTAGATTTATTCTCTTTATGTTTTAAAACTTTCACTATATTTGAGACTTGTGAGGTCAGTATATATGATGCAGTCCCAAAACTGCAGATCTGCTCACGTAATCAATTACAAGGAGGCCCATCCCTCCTTTGGAACAGGGAATGTATAGACTTGGAATGCACTGATTTTTATAAATCATTTGGTGAGCATGAAGCATCCTTCTTGTTTTCCTTTCTAATATATCCAACACCTTTTGGGGCCAGTCAGTCACTCCAAAACTGTAAGTTAGGACAGGAAGAGCAAATTGGTTTATAGCTTGAATTTTGTTTCTAGATGTCAATGCTAGTTTCAGGATTAATTTAAGTCTTCTAAAATATTCCTTACTGAGTTTTTTTCACATTTGTTCATGTTTTACTGTTGATCCTTCATCAATTCCCAAGTATTTATAAACTCCCCTTGCTCAAGTTCTTTTATATCACATTCTTGTCCCAAACTGATGTTTTTTTGGTGCTACAGCTTTCCTGCCTTAAAGGTGCTTTTTCACATTCATCAAGACCAAATGTTGTTGTTGTTTCTCTTTTGGCTTTTCCCGGGGTTAGGGGTTGCCACAGCAGAACTCTGGTCCACTAATGATTGGCAGTAGATTTTTACGAACGGCAAGGTGCCAGCTTGACGTTCAACCTTCAACGAAGGCACGCCCATTTAAGCATGTCTTTCGAATGCCCACCCAACCGCAGGGAGGACATGCAGACTCCACACAGAAGGCACTCCCTGCACTCCAGCCGAGAATCGAAAAAGAGAACCTCTTGCTGTGAGGCAACAATGCTACCGCTGTACCACTGTGGATATATCAAGACCAAATAACATTCTTATATCATCTGAAAAGGTTTTGACTACTTGCTGTTGTGCTTTCAGTACTTTATCTGATGGGCTATACAGCTTTAAATCATCAACAAAGAGAAGATAAGTAGTCTTTACACTTAGTTGCTTTCTGGGAGCCAAATTATAGCCATGACCTAATCTGTTAAGCAGACAGTTTAATGGTTTAAGGGCAAGACAAAAAAGCAGTGGGGACAGAAAGTCTCCCTGGAATATCCCCCTTTGGATTTTTATCCCTAGAATAATAATTTGTCCTTTACCATGGCTTAATTGCAAAGTGGTTTGCCACTGTTTCATGGTTGCTGTAGCATAAGTTATCAGTCTAGGGTGTATCTTATACATTTTTAAGTACTCTTTTGTCCATGAATGTGGGATACTGTCAAATACTTTTTTGTAGTCTATCCATGCCATACTTAGATTCGTCCCCTTTTTACAGTTCTCCACTATGACTTTATTTAACAACAAATGATCCTTTCTTCCATATGACTTTCTTTTATTACCATATTAGTCTATTGATGTAATTGAATTTTCCTCTAAATGTCTACAAACTCTGTTTGTGTCAAGTGTATACTTTATACATCATCAGAAGGGAAGTTATTGGTCTATAATTTTAGGGTAGCTTGCAGGTTCTCTTTTAAGTAGGGGCATCGTTTTTCCTGTTGTTAGCCAGGCTGGTGTCTGTTTGGGGAGTGCATATAAATAGTTCTTACTCGTGGCTAAATCTTTTTTGCAAAGGTGTTAATATTTTAACCAGAAGTCAGGTACTGCATCTGGGCCTAGAGTTTTCCATTAGAAGCTTTTCTTAACTTCATTGAAGTGTGAGATAGCCACTGCACATCCTGTCATAGCTGTGCTTTGCAATACAATATTTTGTACATGAATACATATTTGAATTGCTTGTTTGCATATGTGCTTTGCATGTGGCTGCATATTATCTGATATACATATGCATAGTTCAATACATAAGTATGGATGCAGCTTCTGCAAAGGAGATTCTTGGTTAAGTATTTCCTCATTGCTTACAGTATAATGAATAGTCTGTGAGCTGAACAAATGGTGGTCATTGCATTTATAGATTTATTTCACTGTTGTTGTTGTTGTTGTTGTGTTTTTTGGCTTTTCCCAGTTAGGGGTTGCCACAGCGGAACTCCGGTCCGCTAATGATTGGTAGTTGATTTTTACGTGCCGAGTTACCAGCCCTGATGCACAACCATCAACGAAGGTATGCCCATTCACGCATGTCTCCTCACAGAAGACGCTCTAGCTGAGAATTGAACCGGACAGTGCCTTACTGTGAGGCGATCACTGTAACTCCTACAAAAATACATCAAACTCTATCACATACCTCTCAGCTGTTCAGATGTTTGCAGAATGTCCAGATTTTTGCCTTAGACTTTTGATCAGTTTGTCATAACATTTGTGATTTTCTGGGAAATCACTGAGAATTTGAAGTCACTAAATAATGACATACATTTCAGCTTAAGACTTTGTATCCTTCAGAAAATGCATGCTGACACAAAACCCATTATTCTAGAAACTTTCTAAGTTTATAAGAACAATATGTAAAATCTGTCCCTGATATTGTGTATTTGTTACACCCCCCCCCCATTTCTGTCTTTATAAAAATTTCTTATAGTTGGAGGTTGAGAGATATCCTCTTACATGTATGTTGTATCTTGAATGTGTTTCATTTACAAAGCTGTGCTGGATTTGTTATTTCCAATGTGCCACATATGTACATACCATATATGTTGACATACCTATGGCATGGAAAGCCACTGAAAGAGTAGACAAAGCAAAAAAAAAATGTGTGAGTGAAATGACAGTGATTCTTAAGCAAGTAATTAGTACTTGCTTTAGAGTGAAGTGAAAATGTTATTTTGGGGGTACACCTCCCAACTGTCCAGATTTTTGCAGAAAGTCCAAATTTTCCATAGATTTTTTATTATTTTTTTTTGTTCTGTTCCTCATAAATTCTGTGGTTTTCTGGAAAATCAATGAGGATTGAAGTCACTTGATAATGATATACATTTCAGTTTCAGACTTTATACCCTTCAGAAAAAAACTGCACACTGATCCAATCCTGTTATTCTTTGCAAGTTTCTAAGTTTATAAAAACAATATTTAAAAGCTGTCTCTATAGTTGGACCTTTGTCCACCCATTATTTTAGGCTTTGCCCAGATTTATTGAGCTAAGAGGTTGATAGCTGTTAACGGGGGAGGCATTTGTTGGTGGAGTAAAGTCCATGTCTGCCAGCCATGGCAAAACAACATTTAAAATGCTCATGCTACATGCTGTTACATATCAAGGTATGCTCAGCACTGATATATTCAAAACAAAAGTCAGCAGATGGACTACTGTTTATAATCAGTTATATATTCAAAAACATGGATTGCAAGGAATGGACATTACTGTCAAAGCTTGAGAGGTGATTTTTTTTGTTTGTTTTTTTCTTTTGAAATTCACTTCCAGGACACACAAACCGTATTGATGAATGACATAACAATCATAATGTTTTGTAGTATATGCAATTGCCAGTCAAATAAGGGCTTTCCTAAAGCTGTTTGTATTGTCACATGCTCCACTAAATCCAGAATACATGTGATAATACTGAAAATTTAGTGACTACCAAACATAGCAGAGCAACATTTAAAAATACTGATCATCCGTTATTACAAAGTGAATATTATAAATTCTTATGTTACCTATTTCCTTACATCTATCATTTTTGCAGCATCAAAGGATCACAAAGTGGATTTATAAGTTATTTAATTGTTCTTGACTTAACGGTTATTTAGGAATACTCTTTCGCATATATCAGGATGGTGTACTTTATCCCCATTATTATCTAATGAATATTTAAACTGTTCAATATTGTAACTAAATTTAACACTGTCAGAGATCCTATTCCACAAATATGCTTTGCCAGTAGTGATATATGTATTCCTAACATTAGTTCAGTTTATAGGTACATTACATTTTAGATTGTTATATTTATAAGTTTTACCAGAAAGATGAATATGCATATCAAATAAGGTCTGAAAAAATGGTCATAAATAACCCTGTATTGGAGAAGTAATCTAACACTTATATATCTATAATGAATAATATATTATTTCAAAGTATGACACCTATCATTTTATTTAATATTCTTAACCTTAAGAATTTGCTTGATAAATCTTCTTTGTATTGTTTTCAATAAATTAATCTGGTCTATAGTATAAACAAGAAATGCTATAATATTGTATAATAGGTCTTGTGTGTGCTTTATGTCAAGCAATTAAACAGACTTCATCTCTGATAATATTTTTTAAAATAAAACCTAACATTCTTAAAACAGTTTTACAATGGCCATCATTATTATGGCTCACAAATGGAAACATGGATGATATAATAATACCGAAATCCTTTTAACTGGTAACCTCTGATAATATAAAAAAAATGAAAGAACATTTGGTTTTCTAATTTTGGGTTTACCAAAAAATATAACTGCATTTAGATTTACTAAACTGAAAATCCAACCTAGATGCCTCTCTATCAATATCAGACAAGTAGAAGTTAATCACTTCAAAGTCTTTGCCACTATTGGCAAAAAATCCAACTTTACAATCAACAGTATATTTGCTAATCCAGCAATGACTACTAACTGGGATGGTACTGAAAACTAGGTTGAATAAAATGGACCTAAAACAGATCCCTGAGAAACACCAGATAAAACTTTAAATGAATCTGATTTAGTACCTTGCATCACAACCACCTAAGATCGATCATTCAATCAGTTAGATATCCATTTAATCATAAAGGAATTTATCCTTAAATCTGTTAGTGCACCAATAACTTTCTCATGAGACAATGAATCAAATGCCTTTGTCAAGTCCACAAAAATACTTCAACACTTAAACCAGAATTTTAATTTCTCTTTAGCAATTTCATTATAATAGCTCACCGTGTTAGTTAGTGTAGAACATCTTTTCATAAAACCATGGTGAAAAATGTCTTAATTCCTAAAAATATCTTTGTCCAGAATTGACAAAATACATCTTTCAAAACATTTCACAGTTACAGGTGTTAAACTTATTGGATGATAATTCTTTACATTTAACGTATTCCCTTTTTTATATATTGTGGTTACTAATATTAAACAGATGTGGATAAAAACTAAGAGCAGGAAATAACTGATGCTAGCAAAGTAAAAAAATGATAAGGAATACTGAAATGTTTATATCTTATAGGCAATAATTGTACCCAGTAGTTGAAAGTTTTACTTTCTAGTTTATTTCATTTTGCAGTGAATGTAAAAGTTCTTCCAGTAAATTATTTTAAAGATAATAGTATTTAAGAAAGAAAGGCAAATTGTTCTTATAATAACTTTCTTATTTTGATGGCATTCTACTAATTTACTTCAGTTTTGTAGCCATTTCTTTTGACATGCAATCACTGTTGCACCCTATTAAATATGAGGTTTTCATACCTCTCAGCCTTTTAGAGCAAAAAATCTGGACAAAGCCTAAAATGAATGGGGGACAAATAGGGACATATTTTTTAAATATTTATCTTACAAACTTAGAAAGTTGATAGAATAATAGGTTTTGCATTAGCATGAATTTTCTGAAGGATGTGGATTCTTAAACTCAAATGTTTGTCATCATTTAATGACTTCAACCCTTAGCTTTTTGCCAGAAAGGTACAGATTTTAGGAGGAACACACCAAAAATATAAGGCAAAAATCAGGGCATTATGCGAAAATCTGTACAGTTGAGAGGTATATGAACCTTGTTATAATAACCCTCTTTACGAGATCCTTATGCAAGAGTGTCACTACTATAAGACTACTATTTACATATTTTTAGTTTAATAAGGGAAATACATATATCATGGTAATGCTACATCACAGAATGTCACATACCACAGTAATGTTATGTCACAGGTTACGTCATGTACCACAATAATGTTAGATCACAGATTATGCCATATACCACAGTAATGTTACATCACAGAATAACAACAGCCCTATGAACAAATTATTTTATGAAATGATCAGCAATAGTGATTGTGTAGCATTGCAATACCAGCATTTGTTCTTTCAAACAGCTATGGCTGTTCAGCTGTTTAAATGAATAACTGTAAGTGTCTGCTAATGCTTTTTGCTACAGTTTAGAGGAGTGGAAGATGTTTTTTTTTTGGTCATTGAGTTCAGATTAAGCAGCCATAATTTCTTTCTAGAGACTGGCAAGGATGCCACTTCAGGTAGTTTTGACTCATATTCGGCTACTCTAAATTGTCCTCTAACAGCTCCAATTTATGTTCTTTCCTTGACTTAATTGTAGAGCCAACAAGATAGGATCTTATCAAAGTCAAAATGGAGTCAATAGACTCACAGTAAGCTTCTAGCTGTAATATGCTATTGTTTGTTTTGAATGGGAAATAACACAGTGCAGCTAGAAACATAGACCAATCTTACAGCACAAAAAGCTGGTAGAGTAAACTGTTCGGTCAACTCATAGGACTGAGTCTGGATTTTATGTATTCAATCAAAAAGTATATATGTTTAACTATTAAAAATGCAAAGCTTTCTTCATGATCAAGTTGTAAGGTTGACAAACAAGTGCTACGTTTGGAGTATGAGAAGTGAAGCTAGGATTATTGTTACACTGAATATTCATCATATTGATCATTGCTGCAATAGCCTTAGCTGTATGTGTTGTATCCTGCCAAGGATAAGACAGATGGACAGCTTGCAAAGCTTCAAGACATCTTCCATGCATTCAAACTGTTTGGTAGCTTGAGCTGAGCTGAATACAAGACAATTCTGTGTATCAAACCCTTCAGGACTTTTCTACCAAGAAGAGAGGAAGACTGAGCCCTGAAAGGATAATGTTAGGAAGAACAAAAAAATAAATGATGGCACTCTAACATAAACCACACACCAAGAAACAAGGGGGTAAAGGAAAGTAGTGGCTAATACAGTAGTGATTATTTGAACAATAACTGTCAGGCAACTCAATCAGAGCTGACTAAAAGTTAAGTTTGGGTGACAAGCCCTTCAGAACTTTGCTGTAGCTGGTGTATCCTCCTTTGAGGCTTTCGAGGAATGACTGTCAACTTGTGGTCTTTCTTTGCTGGCCAATAAGTTCCCTTTGGGAAGAAAACAACTCCGTTTAATAATTTTGCTTAGTATTTATAATTTCATCTTCAGGAAAGTTATGAGTTTATGTTTTAATGGACTGCCATGAGACTGTACTCTACTTTTAAACAGAAATGTTTTTTTTTCCTATCAGTTTAAAAGTTGTTTAAAGTAACTAAAAAAAACATGTTTGCGGTGGAGAAATTGTACTAATTTTACTTTGGGGGATGGCAAAGTGTTTTACGTTTCTTTTTACTGTACTTATCTGGCAAAAAAGGGACTTTTAAAGACTTTGCTGCTTGTTTTCTCCGAGAAAAGGGCACCATTTTTGGCTTGACCATGGAACAAACTGATAGTCTCATGGTCGTTCTATCTTCCAGCAACAAAAAGAAAAAGTTAAGCAAACAGCCCATGCTAACACTTCAGCTGCAGAAACTAGAGCAAGGGGTCTTCCAAGATATGATTACCTCATCTGGGTAACTTTGCTTTGGCCATTTGTTGTACCTCAGACCACTCATATTTTGACCTGTAACCCTCTGGTGTACACCTACAGCTAATATGGACCCAGAGTTAGCCACATCATGTGTGGCTGTTGTGTTCCCCTCAGTGGGCAAGGGAGAGAATCTTTTGCCAGCCCTGTGAGAGGGAACAGGGAAGGCTTCCCTGCTTTGTCAGAATGTTGTGCCCATTAGGACAGTTGTTGCAGCCACTAGTAAAACTGATGGCCTAATTTTTTTTCCTGTCAAAAAGTAGCAGAAAATTAAGTATGTATCTACTCCTTCTGAATACCTCTATACTGCCTGCAGTTGTGAATGTGTAAGGTAATGAAAAAAAGCCAACATCAGAGAACTTGATGTGAGATGATATAAGAAAGGACAGCCTATCAAAATCACAATTTCTTGCATCATCATACATGCTTAGACTGCAGTTATATCCACACTAATCTATGAATAACAACAAATTGGTTGAGCTCCACATAAACATTACACAAACACAAGATATCAATCAACATCCCAGTTTTCCAATGCATAGGCTGGTTGTCTGTGACTGCATGTTGTCTGTATCATGCAAACCAAGTGTTTAATAAACTTTGAGACACTAAGTGTTCTCTACAACCTACCACACCCATAATTACTTAATTTCCTCTTTAGTAATGTATGATCTATTTGACTACAAATTTTACTACCCATGTGTTAATTATAATATGGCTTAATATGCATGCAAATGTATATATGTTAAACTGTATCTTTCAGTAATGTTTATGTAAAGTATATAAAGTATTTATGTAAAGTTTACACTAACTGTAGAAAGTCTAGTAATGTCTGTCTTTGTGTGGAGCTTCTCCCCCCGGGCCTCTGCTGAAAATGGGTTCCTGGCTCAGTCGTACTTTCCTGGTCAACCAAATGTCGATAAATAAATAAATAAGTCATGGACCACTGTGACAACTCTACCTACCTAACTTGGCTAATGGGGACTAATGTCATTAAGAACCTGAAAGTGTACAACTGTAGAGCATATGTGCAGAAATCCTTATCAGGAAGTCACTGTTAAACACTCATGTTTCTGGACCTTTAACCTCGAGTAAGGCTGGACTAGTCCTGAAGTACACAAAGTGCACATGTACAAGCAAATAGTCAGCTAAATCCATCCAATCAAGAAACAAGCTGACCAGGCATGATGTATTCATGTAAACAAACAGAACTGAAGTAAGAATCAAAAATGGTAGGTGATCCCATCCAAGAGAAAGTAACCAACCACACACCCACATCAAATTTAAAATAGGAAAATTTTGAAATAAACAAATTGTTACTACGCATTACTGTTTAGTAAAAAATACAGTAGAAGTACACAGAATACATAAATTGTACCCATGTATTCCTCACCATGCACCCACAGAACAGGAGCTGCAACCACTGACTTATCACAGCCTTATAATCTTTCACAAATAAAAAGTTGCACTTACCTGTAACACCCGGCACCTATCTGGTGTATTTAAGGTTCACACAATCTTCTGGTAGTAGTCTTCCTCTGCAAAGATGACATTTTCAAAGTAATTCCTCCAAAAAAAAAAATAGCAGTGTAGCCAATATCCATGTAACAAGGCATGGCTCAACAGGACTATTTCTCCTTTTACCAGGGAAAATATTGCAAGCTTTTCACTCTGACTGTGTGTTCTCAGCTGAGCCAAAAATCCTATAGGAAGTTCAAAGCAAGTCATCCCTCCTACAGAGACATACCCCACCAATAATGGCTTTTGTGCCACTTTTCCTGAATTGAAATTACAATCCCTTAATTGTGAAGAATTGATAGAATGGGAATCTGTCAGATTTAGGAATGAATCTCTATCTTCACTGCCTTTTTAATGTGAATGGGGACATTTTCACCTCTTTTCAGTGTCACACTGAGATGAATGGTGAAGTTTTTACCTGCCTTCACACCTACTGTGTTATTGTCTTTGCCACAGCAATTTTATTTCAACTGAAGATTCAAGTGATTAACGCCACCACTTAGATAAGAATAATGAGACGTTTATAGTAAATATCTTCAAAATTCAAATACTATGACTTTCCTTACCACGTAGTGTAACATTTCATGAGAATCCTTATAGTAAATATAGGTTGCGTAATAATTCATTGAAATTGTGAACTGTGCGTGAAGAATGAGATGAAAGCTGAAAACAAAGTTAACAGCTGTGATTGTCCATTTAAAGGAAGTAGTAACAGACATTCTACACTAGACTGGATCCTCTTCTCTTAGCAAAACCATATAAACACCTCTGATTGCTGCCCTGATATAATTACTGATCATCTTTCAACATTTATAGTACAACACCACAGTAATATAAGCAAAACAACCCAATATAACCAAGTACACAGTCCAACTTCATTTAAAGTGACATACTTAGCATCCAAAATTCATCCCAAGCTCTTCAACGAAGGGACATTTTTATCCCCATCCCAAGGGCGCCCTCAGGCAGGTGCAAGGAGGTGCACTTGCATCCCCCTGGAACGGGCTGGCCAGGAGATTAATTTCGGAGATTCATTTTCTTTTAATTACACAAAAAAACTTGTCATTCTTCTTTAAGAAGAGCCCCATGGCTTGCTGGTCCGATCAATTACTTATGGAGAGGTGTTTTTTCAATTGCTTATTACAATTACATTTGCTTCAATTGGCATTATTCTTACAGGAAGTACAAATGTTACTTAGAATGTAGGCCATAACATGGTTTACAGAAATTGTGAATTATGTGTGAAGACTGAGGTGAAAACAGGATAAAATTTTGAAGTGGACCTATATATATATATATATATATATATATATATATAAGCACTAAGGACCAGATTCAATAAAGCCTGCAATAAGTGGACACTGTTCTGAGTGAACAGGCAACACAGACATAATGCCCACCATCTTCCTCCTAATTTTAGTTTTCCTACTGATATTCTTGCAGCTTTAAATACTGGCAGGGATTCATAAAAGGTACCACAGAGTGTGGACTACATGTACACTTAGTATAATCTTTCTGAGTGACTAGAAAGCACAAAAATGTGATACAGATTTTATTGAATACATATTGTGTACACTTAGTGTAGGTTTTATTGCATCTGGCCCTAAGTGTTTAAATGCCAGGAGTTTTTTATTCATGCACAAAATGTAACACAGAAGCAAGTATAGCAGGCATGAGCTTTTGGTAAGGTATTTCTTAAATGTCACTGATATTACCTTGTCATTTGTCTGAACTGAACTGTCCTTGATTTTGCAAAATGTATTTTTTTTTCTTTTTTATGGTAAGTTATTAAACTCAACAAGAGTGGCTAAATCCCTTATATTACTGTCTGATTGGATGGGTAGATCATCCATATGGCATGTGAATCTTTTGTTTTGTTTACCAAAATTAACTATATTATATTTTTTTCACATTGAATTTGAGAGCATTGTTCTTGCACCAATTGTTAACATGGTCGAACCCATGTTGGGAGTAATTGTGAGTCAGGGGAAGATCAAAAAGCATCACCCAGTTACTGGTAGACTTCAGACTTAGATAACCATAATCCAGGACTGCTGGTCTGAAGGTCTTGCAAATAGATGCCCAATAGGAGAATGTTACCCACTCACTGACCCTTGTAGAACAACACTTGTAGTTTTTTTTTTTTTTTTTGCTTTCTGAAGTAGCACTTGAGACTCTGAGTACTTGGGTTCTGCTAACAACCAGTAAGTATTCAGGTAACAACATAAGTAACACACACACAAATATGTGTACATGCGTGCAGATATATAAACTCATACACACACACACACACACACACACACACGCACGCACGCACGCACGCACACACACATATGTATGCACACACATATGCAATACACATTTACATACATATCTGTATATGTTTGTGCATGTGTGTGTATATATATATATATATATATATATATATATATATATATATTCTTTTTTATTTTACATTTGTTGACTGGGCTAGACTAACTGGATACATGTCCAATTTCAGTAGAGGCCCGGGGAGATAAGCTCCATGGAACAAAAACAAAACATGTCATATTCAAACCAAAATCTAATATACAAAAGTTCATATGTACAATGCCTATTCCAGTACAGAAATAATCAAACAGGGCAAACTTTCATAACATAGTGGAAAGTAATTGCAGGTACAATACAAATAAACAGTTTAATACATAATGTAAGAATAAGGTAGGTTATAATATGATGTAGTAAATATAAATGTGTTAGTAATAAGAGGTTGTCACAATAATAAATAAGTTTCCAGATGATGCAAGTAACAGTATATAGTAGGACAAGGTTATGCTGTAATTTAAGGAAAGTAGATTTTGATTAATGAGAAGAAGATGACAGGCAGAAGCAAGATTAGGAGAGCTATTTTTTTAGTCAGGCTTAGTACAGTGGCACAACCAGTGTGTTTTGAAGAAGATTATTAGTTTGCTTTTGAAAAGTGATATAGAGGGTAGTGAGGAAAGTTCACTGGGAAGTAGGTTCCAGTATTTTCCATCAGTATTAGAGAAGAGAGAATATATATATATATATATATATATATATATATATATATATATATATATATATATATATATATAAAAACACTTTATATGCTCGAAATCCTGAAATATCGAATTTCAGAACTCATAAAGTGGAAAGGCTAAAACATTGAACATCCAGAAGCACAAAATTCAAAATCTCACATTTCGGAGATGGTGATTTAGTGGTTCTGATGTTGTGCTGTGTTCATGGAATCAGGTAAGTGTTTATGTTTTAAAGGGTTTTGGGTAGGAGGCTGTAGTGTGTGTTAGTGTGGTTTGTTACTGTGGTGTGTGTGTGTGTGTGTGTGTGTGTGTGTGTGTGTGTGTGTGTGTGTGTGTGTGTGTGTGTGTGTGTCTGTCTGTGTGCATGAGGGGGATGTAGCTTGTGTGTGGTGTTTTGTGTGCTTGTGGATGTAGTGCGAACTTGGAGTTAGTATATTTAAGTGGGGGGGTGGGGGTGCAGCCCCCCACATGGGGGATGCAAGGGCACAGTCCCCCTGTTTGTACATAGGATTGGGTTATGTGTTTGTTTGTGGGGAGGAAGGTGTGTGTATGTGTATGTGTGGTGTGTGTGTGTGTGTGTGTGTGTGTGTGTGTGTGTGTGTGTGTGTGTGTGTGTGTGTGTGTGTGTGTGTGTGTGTGTGTGTGTGTGTGTGTGTGTGTGTGTGTATGTGTGTGTGTGTGTGTGGTATAGAAGTCGCAATTTTGAATTTCACACTTCTGGGTGTTCGATGTTTTAGCATTTCCACTTTATGGGCTCGAGATTATGAAATTTGAAATTTCTGGATTTCGAGCATATAAAGTGAATCTGTATATAAATATATATCTATATATATATATATATATATATCCCGAAAGCTCAAAATCCTGAATCGCAAAATCCCGAACTCAAAATCCTGAAAGCTCAAAATACTGAAAACTCATAATACTGAATCGCATAATACCAAAAAACATACAGGACACCAACACTGACTGTATTGCAGCTACACTACACTGCACATACACTACTACCTATCCACTTACCTTAACCCAGACTCTAACCCTAAGGTCTGTCACTATTGCACACTCACCTCACCCGCACCCTAACCCTTACTCACTTAACCCGCCTTTAACCCCAAATTCTGTCGTTATCACACACTCACCTCACCTGCGCCCTAACCGTAACTCACTTAACCTGCCCCTAACCCTAACGACCATCACAATCGCACACCTACCTGACCTGCGCCCTAACCCAAACGTCCACACAATTACACATCAGTGTTGGTGTCCTGTATGTTTTTCGGTATTATGAGATTCAGTATTATGAGTTTTCGGTATTTTGAGCTTTAAGGATTTTGAAGTGAACCCATATATATATATATATATATATATATATATATATATATATATATATATATATATATATATATAATCGAAAAACAAATCCTGGTGTCTGACAGACCAAGTGACTCCAAATGGTTTTAACGCAATTTATTTCCACTAAAAAACCACAGCATTTTCACCACTGAACCTTCAGTAGCTTCCTCAGAAACAACGAAAAGCGCGCTAGCTTTTCAAATTTAAAATGTAGAAAGTGACATACATATACGTCACTTCCTTAAATAATTAGTTAAAATAAAATACAGTTACATACATTAATTTAAAATGTATAACCATATCTCATCGGACAACCAAGGAGGGTAAAAAATGCCTTATAGCATACTACCTATCAAAAAATATAGTTGAACCATATAAAAAGACATTAATGGACGAGTCTAAAATGTATTTATAAGACAAGTAAGAACATCTAAGTGACTCCCAATTAGGAAGTGAGTCGTATTACAAACCAACCTACCTAACCAGCCCAAGTGATATGTTTAAATAATAAAATATAAAGTTGTAAATCACGTAGGTGTAGGTATAAGATTATATATCGCATTTTAAGCTTATCCTAAAACCAAGTGTAACTGTACATATAAGCTTACACATGCAAGTTTTTCAAAATGAATGTATAAGCCAACAGGGACATCTAACAGGGTTTTTACTTAGTAAGCCATATCACTCCTTAAAGTGAAAGCTACACAAATGTCCTGTAAAATTTTCCCCTTAACAGCACATAAGGGGGAATAAACAGCTATCAAGAAATCACCTCAAAGATGACAATAGTGACATACTAAATATATATGTTATTCGTGGTACCAAAAAATGTGTGTGTATATGCCCATCCCTTATCTTAGGTAACTTTTAACCTTTAAGACAGAGGAAATGTTGCAATTTTCATTTAATCCAGGAACTGTAAAGGCATCTAGTTTGATTCGCCATTCTAGTTCTCGAGATTCCAGGACTAAAGAATAAGGACCACCCCTCATATTGTGGGGAACATGGTCAATAGCCATAAACTGAAAGCTGTGTCCTGGGTGGCCAGTAATGTGTTTGGCCAGAGCATTTTCACATCTTTTATTTTTAATGGCATAGACGTGTTGGTAAAACCACTCTCGAAATTTGCGGTCCGTCTTTCCAATGTAAAACACTGGGCAACAGTGACACAAGGCCACATAAACAACAGACTTCGTGTTGCAATTCATTTTATGGTTGATGTAAAATTTCTTGTTCCTCACCAAAAATGAGTTGCCTGTCTTTAGCATTTTACACCAATTACAAGCCCCGCAAATGAAAGTGCCTTTCTGCCTGGACAATGGGTCACAATCCATATTCCTCTGAAGTAGTTCTTTTAAGTTGGTCCCCCTTTTATATACTACCAATGGGTACATCCCCAATTTCTCCAATAATAAAGGGTTGCATTTAATAAAATGCCAGTTTTTCCGAATGATAGACCAAATAGAATCAGAGTCTTTGTTAAAAGTTACAACAAAACTTACCAAAAAGTTAGGTTGAATTGTTCTGGTAGTCATTGGAGTAGGGAGGAGACCAATATTATCATCAGGTTCATTCAACAAACCACTGGCATTAGTTGTACATGCGTTTTCATTATCTGCAAGAAGTGGTTTGTAGAAACCAGTGGATCTTTTAATATTAACTTCCGCAATAAGCTCTACCACAAGTTCTTCAGGGTACCCACGGTTAATAAATAATTCCTTCAAAAACGAACATTCCTTTTCGAAGGCCAAGGTAGTACTACACATTTGAGCCGCTCTAACAAGCTGGCCTTTTACAATCGATCGTTTTTGTTTCCATGGGTGACTACTTGAAAAGTGAAGAAAGGAGTTGCAATAAGTTGGTTTCCTAAAAATTGATGATTCAAATTTATTATTTTGCAAGTCCTTAAAAAGCTTCACATCCAAGTAGTCAATCTCATTAGTGGAAAACTGATATGTAAATTTTAAAAACTCAGTGGTGTTGTTTATATAAGCAACCAGTTCATCAGCCAAATTGGCTTCTCCATGAAGTAGAATAAAAACATTGTCTAAAAATCGGGTATAAAACCTCACCGGTTCTTTAAAAGTCGGGTTACTCAATAAAAAAGTTTTCTCCCAGTAGGCAACGAACAAATTCGCTACACTACCACCACAAGGAGAGCCCATAGCAATTCCCTGCTTTTGCAAATAGTACTGTTTGTCAAAAATGAAAAAGTTGCATGAAAGCACTATGTCTAATAACTCTGTAACAATGACAATGTCATCATGTGACGCCTTTAAGTCCCTTAACATTAATTCAACCCATTCAACAGCTTCTTGGTGGGGGATGGAAGTGTAGAGGTCAATGACGTCTATTGTAAGAAAATTAAGTGAGTTGTCTAACTCGATGTCATTGATACATTTTAAAAAGGACCATGAGTCTTTGCAAATCCCTGGTACCGTCTTAAGATATTTTGAGATAATGTTATCAATCAACCGTGCACATGGGTGAGTCGTTGAACACCTACCATCCACAAGGGCACGCATCGGTGGGTTTAATAAATCCTTGTGGATCTTGGGAATCCCAAACATGACTGGGACTTTCGGAAACGTAATGTCAATAAAGTTGTAGGTGTCCAGGTCAATTTTACCAGATAGAAAAAGGTCTCGGAAATAACCCTTAATCCTGTTATGAGACCCTGCCATTTCATTCAGTGAAGAAACAGCTCTGCAAACATCAACAATGATATTGCCTTAAACAGAGAAAATACAAGGGGTCAGTCAGCACTGAATTTACCTCCACTTGCTCAAGGATTATCAGCTAACACCAATTTGGGGCTTATTGGTGTGCCTTCACTAACAGAATGGTTGGAGAACTTAGCTCCAATTTCTTTTACACATCAGCTAACAGCAGGCTCACCGGCTACAAGTTTAGGTGTTTCATCAAAGATTGACAATATTACTGAAAAGCTTAAACAACTTGATGGCAAACTTTTAAAACTGAAAAAACTTCAATTAGAAATATCATATTTTCAACAGTGCCTTGCTGACAACATAGTGCCTAAAGGCCTTCGTAACAACTTTTCTCCTACAGGGCTTTTTCTGGATGCAGCTTTTACTGCTGACTTAATGGCACTGTTTGAAAGGCAAGGAGGCCAACTTTTAGAACTTATGATCAAACACTACTCAAAACACATTGTCGAGCTCACTGTTGAAGTCAACAGTTTGGATGAAAATATTAAACCGGATATGGACTTTCTAAGGTACAAATACAACTATCACAGAATTTTTACCAGCATTGATGCTTTACTTGTAAAACTGAAATCTAACAAAATAAAAAAATTAACCAGAGACAGGCATGCTTACCAGCAAAAGTGTGCATATCCTAAACTGTGTAAGCTCAACCAAAGCAATGACACTCAAAACGAGGACCATACTCCTGGCACGAATGCCATTAATGATTTTCCAGACCTTGAAGTCATAGAAGAAGATGTGGAGGTGACCCCAGTGCATGAGCCAAGGAGGAGTAATAGAATTAGAGCAAACAATAACAACAGACCTACTGGTAACAATTATAGCTCTAATAATAAAGATTTTTTAGGAGGAAAGAACAACAGTCAATTCCAGAACAAGAACAGGAATTGGAACAACCACCGCCATTAGATGATTTGACTGGTGGTACCAATTCGGATACTAATTCCCTCGTTATTTTGACTAATAGAAAAGGGGACTTTCATATTTACAACTTTGCTAAGGTGCCTTTAGATGCCGATCTTGTTGACCTCTTGGCCAACGGGTACACTTTTGTGCCTAGTCAACACTTTAATTTAACAAAGACATTGATTGATTTAAAATGTTTTGTGCGGAAGTTGAATCTAAATGTTTTATTCGGTGATGTAGGCTTAACTAGTCAGACTAGTCTTAAGCTTTCCAGCACTTTCA
>NC_056725.1:211749402-211855986 GCF_019279795.1 Protopterus annectens
ATGTAAAATCTGTTACCCTGCCTAGGGATGCTTTTCACCATAATCCAGAGCTGCATTATGCCATTTGGCAAAATGGTAAAGGTCTTTGCCTCCCCTGCACAGGGTACAAGGTTTGATCCTGACCTTCGACCAATGCCTGGTTGGGGTTTGCGCATTTTCCTTGTGCCTCCATGGTGTTTCTCCCTTGTCCGAAGAACATGCTGATTGTTTCCATCTCAGACTCACCAATGAATGGAGTTGTGGCCAGCAGCACAGACTCTACAGGGTGCCCTATAGGGCGAAGAGTTGTACAGACCAACCGCTTTGGGCATCTACTGTAGTGCGCAGTATTCTCAAGATAGGAAAACATGGATCACAAACTGCGTGTCATCGCAGGGATAGTCACTTGACAGTGTAAAATACGCCTCTAGGTGATTCGGTCATGTTGAGTAACATCACTAAAATGGGCATGGGTCGTTACTGGTGATAAGTGGGTTGAGGACCTGGCCTACTCTGACCCACACCAGGGACCTTTGCTAATGGTGTGAGGGGTATATATGCCCCTATTGGCCAGTGTGTGCCGTCATAAAGCCCAGCAGCCCTGGGTCAATAAGATACCAGCTGGCTGGTGTCTAGTTGCCCAACCTGGGTTACCTGGGATAGCTCTGTTGAGCGAAAGCTGGACATAGAACCAACCAACCTGCCAAACATGAACTGACAATTGTTACACAATGTAGATTCACTGACAGGATGCAGCTTGGAAGTGGAAAACATGATGATATGGAAGAGGCTGGACATCCTATGTATCCAAGAGATGAGATGGTAGGGCAGTGCAGCAAAACCACTTGGCTGAAGATCCAGACTCTACTACTCAGGTGGGGGACAGGCTAGAAAATGGTGTAGGAATTGTGGTGAGAGAGAGGCTTCAGAAGGCAGTGAGGGATATCATCAGAATTAATGGCAGACTCATGGCAATCAGACTACAGTGTAATGATAGGGCAGCATTCATTATCTCAGCCTGTGCCCCACAGTAGGGGTGTGATAGTGAGGATAAGAGTGCATTCATATAGCAGTTGCAGGACCTCCTAGAAAGAGCAGGACAACATGAATTGATGTTGATAATGAATGACTTGAATGCACATATCGGAACAGACAGAACAGGTTATGAGGACTGCCTGGGTCCACATGGGTGGAGCACAAGGGTGCCCACAGGCAGGTGCAAGGGGGTGCACTTGCACCCCCCTGGAATCGAATCGGCTGACTATTATAATTTAAAAAAAAGGTTTTTTTTTTTGGACTTTCTTCTTTAAGAAGAAAGAAGAATGGTCGCGGGCATGCTGACATCATCGCGCGCATATTTTCTAGTTTTGCGAGCAGGAACTCACATGGATGGACGGTTTTGGGGTTCGCATGTGGAAAATGGGACCACGAGCGGGAACTGAAACGGACGGATTCGCAAGCGGGAGGAAACGAGCTGAAGATGGGACACTTTCAGAGTAAGTGTGTGTGTGTGTGTGTGTGTGTGTGTGTGTGTGTGTGTGTGTGTGTGTCGCAGTGTTTCAGTTTGTTGAGCTGAGTGGGTTGTATGTTGGTAAAGATGGGTGCTAAGGATTGTGAGCAGAAGAAGAGAGAAAGCAATATCTTTTCTTGCAGTGTTGCTCAGGAAAGGTTTAGTTTTGTAGAGGGAGCCTTTGACATTTTTTTAACTATGTGTTTTACGTGGTAGTCAAATTTCAGATTTTTTTTTATGCTTACACCTAGCAATTTGCATTATGTGACAAGTTCAATATTAGTATTATTTGCAGAGTTAATAGAGAAAGCTTTTTTTTGAATATTTAGTTGTTTGGGATTTCTTGGGGATGAGAAATAACTGTGATTTTGTTAACCGGGTCACTATTAAAAAAGGTAGCCTTGTGTTAGTTTTTGTAGATTTTCAAGGCTGTTGACAGAGCAGATAAGAAGGGAGAACAGTTTATCCACATATTGTACTGTGGAGACAGTTTTGTTTGATTGTGCAGAGGTCAGTGATGAAAATGTTAGAGAGTGGGGCCAAAAATGGATCCTTGGGGGACACCAAATTATGGAAGAAATAAGGATAAATTATTTTGTCACCTAACTGCTTGTGATCTATTAAAGAGCTAGTTGTGGAACCAGGTCAGAAAATATAAGTCATGCTGTAATAGCAATATACCCTGCCTAAGTGTTGGTTTCAGTGGAATTTACTCTCATCTGACTTAATGTGGATTTTACTACTTCAGAGATTGTGCATATTTTTTTACTGATACTGGTGGACTATAGAAGGTTGAGTAGACTTTTTATGATGGAAATGTTCTGAATTGGGCAGTTTTGTCATTGGTGTATGCCTTTTGTTTCATTGTTTACCGGAAAAATGTTCAAAACAATACATTTAAAATGCCCTCTGACAACTGTACTGTATTGTACAAGGAAGGTAATGTAATACAGTCAGGAAGGTGTATCAAAGAGCATGTGTATGTTATGTTCAAGGGGCCTATGATTGTGAAGACAGCCCAGAGTTAATATTTATCTGCCACTGGCAAAATGTATTTTCTTTGAATGTGGGTTTCAATGCTGCTTCAATGCATGTGAGTTTCAAGGGCAGAGAAGTTTTAATGTTAAGTCTATTTTCATTGTGAGACTGCATTGCTTTGTTTAACATATATGTATTAGAGTTTGTGCTGTAAAATGCAAAATAAAACTTTCAAATGAAATCTAAATAATCGCAGAAGTAAAGCAGTATGCACATTAGTGTTTATGGTAAATGGGGCAAAATAACCAAGGAATGGGACATTGGAATGGCTGCAGGGAGGAAGCTCCATTTGACCATGATTTTGTGAGGGGGGGGGTAGCATAGGTTCACAGGTTCATACTAGGCTAATTGCCCTGGGGCAATTATAAGCCTAGCCCAATTCTGTATGGCTTACGCCACCCCTTGATTTGAGTATACTGTGCCCTTTTTAAGGTTTAGTTTACTGTGCCTCTGTCTAATAGTGACACGGGAGTAATCCCTGGGACAAACCTACGATCCCCCATCCACCTATCGAGATTCTTCTTGAAGAGAGTCAGTGAGGTGCTCTGCCTCACATGACCTGGAATTCTATTCCAGAGCGAAGGGAGCCTCTGGGTTATGAACCTGTCCCTCCAGCAAGTTCTATTTATTTCTGTGCTGAGGTTAAAGTCCCTCGAGCGTGTGGCTCTAAGGGATTTAGATTTACTGAGGTGGAGCATGTCCATTAATTCTGGATTTGACATAGCTTTGTATGTCAGGCATAGATCGCCTTGAAGTAGGCGGTATGCAACTGAGTAGAGCTGGAGTTTTTTAACCGAGCAGCATATGGCATCTGTTTAAGACCCTTGATCCTCTTGGTGAGATACTTTTGGGGTCTTTCTAATTGCTGCAGGTGTTGGGTAAGGTACATCCCAAAAGGGGCATTGTATTCTATGATGGGCCTGATGAGGGATGAATAAAGGGGCACGATTACCTCTCTTGATCTAGATGTGAAACCCTTCATGATGAGGTGGGCTATGTAGAAGGTCTTTCTAACCACTTTGGCAATGTGGTTTTCAAAGGAGAGATTGCTATCAACTTGGGTCCCCAGGTCCCTAATCACTTTCTCTGTACTTAATGGGTTTCCGCCTATGTGGTAATTTTGTGGGCACATTGTTTTTGCCAAAGGGTATGACTATACATTTTTTGGCATTTAGCTTTAAACCATGGCGCTGGCACCAGTTATCTGTCTCTGTGAGACCCTTTTGAAGGATGTTTGTGTCAGCTGGAGAGTTGATTATGGCACCCAGTTTGCAGTCGTCTGCGAACTTGGTGAGCCATAGTCCTCCCACGTTTGCCTGTACCTCGGAAAAGTATATACCGAACAAGAGTGGTCCCAGGACAGAACCCTGTGGGACGCCACTTGTGACCGGTTTTGAGTCTGACATGGCTCCAGCAACTCTCACTCTGTGGGTTCTGTCTTTGAGCCAGTTTGCGACCCATCTTGTGACATAGGGGTTTATATTTAAGCTGGATAGTTTATCTATGATGCCCGAGTGGGGTATTGTGTCAAATGCCTTTGCAAGGTCCAGATAGGCTGTGTGGACTACCTTCCCTTCATCTATGGCTTTGGTGACTGTTTCGAAGTCAACCAGGTTCAAAAGGCAGGATCTGCCCTTGACAAAGCCGAACTGGGTAGGATCTAGTGTCTGTAGGTCCCCAGTGTCTTTGTTTATGAGCTCCATGATGATCCTCTCCATAGCCTTGCAGACTAAGCTAGTCAGGCTTATGGGGCGATAGTTTCCAGGGTCCGTGAGGCTCCACCTTTGTGGAGTGGGACCACTGTTGCTGTACGCCATTCTGTGGGCACATATCCTGTAGTGAGGCTGAGATTGTATAGCTGTTTTATTTGAGGGATTAGTTCCTCTTGGAGTTCATGTAGGACGCAACCTGGGACGTCATCTGGTCCCATGGAAGCAGTGTTTTTTGCTTTGGAGAGGGCAGCCTTCACCTGAGCATCAGAGATGTTTTGGAGGCAGCCCTCTGTCAGGATAGATACTTGCTCTTTTGGGGGGGGGGGGGAGAAGTTTGCACTGAACCTGTCTGCCAGGATATTGGCGATGTCTGTGGGTTCAATGTATTTTTTGTCGTTTAGAATCAACTCAGAACAAGTCTGGGAGTTGCATCCCAGGTTTCTAACATAACTGAAAAAAGCCTTATGATTGTCTTTGGTGTCCTGTGCAATTTTTCTCTTGAAGCTGGCCTTGGAGGATTTTATGAGGGATCCTAATTTGCTAGTACTGATCAGAGATGCCTTCCCTATTAGGGATTTTGCTCTATCATATAGTAGCTTCCTCCTTCTGTTGTACAGTTTATTTATGGCAGGGGTCCACCAGACTGGACGCCTGCCTTTGGATGATTGGGTCTTGGTTTTGTTTGGGATAGCATGATCCATGCATTCCTGGAGATGTCCGTAGAATGCGTTTATATAGGATTCTGCAGTTTGGGCCGTAGTTTCCACTGGCCCTGGGGCCTTGAAGGATTCCACTTCAGTTTTGAGAAGTGAGAAGTTCGCTTTTGAAAAGTTTTTCACTGTGGTTTTCTGGGCTGGGGGTGGGGTCGGGATGTGGTCATCCAGTGAAATTAATTTATGGTCTGATCTTACCAATGAGGGATATACTTCTAGTGTGGAGCATAGATTCCCCATGTTGGTAATGATCAGGTCTAGTATGTTGTCCCCTCTTGTGGAAGTGGTGACTAGTTGTTCCATAGCATTTGAGTTTATAATTTCAAGGAACCTTTGGGCTAAGGTGCTGGGGCTTGAGTTGTGCTCCCAGTCAATATTTGGGTAGTTGAAGTCGCCCAATATAATGGTGTTCGGAGAGATCTTCATGTTCTTCAATGTTTTCAGGAAAGCCGAGTGGGATGCCTGACTTTGAGAGGGTGGTCTGTAGGATGCTATAAACTGAAAAGCAGTCTTGCCCACTGTTAGTTGCACATGGATGGTCTCTGATACTTCCTGCAATGCCACTAACCTGGAGGTGTGGATATCCTTGATAAATATGGAAACTCCCCCTCCTTTTTGTAGTGCTGGGGTGCTCTCTGGAGCCTTGAACCAGGTTTCTGTCACTGCACAGATATCAATGTTCTCCATACTGAGGAGAGCTTCGAGTGCATGCATCTTGAGGTTAAGACTTCTGGCATTTAGCAGCATTACCCTTAGTTTCTTGTTCCTTGTGCTGTCTATGGGGGTGGGTTTGACTTTTGAGCCTTGCCTAAAAAAGGCACTATGGGGGTGGCAAGAGCCTTTGCCAATATCCAAAAGCCCAGTGGTGACAGGTGCAAGCCGTCCCTAGCAAAGCAACGTGGCTTGTCGAGCATGTCATCCCAGGCTGACAGACACTGGATCCCCTTTGAATGACACTAAAATTTTAGCCAATTGTTAAAATCGATCATTTTGTCTTTGCACTGTGGCATCATTCTAGGTGAGGGTAAGATGCTGCTCAAGGTCAGGGTCATACCAGCCTGGGCTACATGATCATAGAGCTCCTCTATGTCTCTTTTCATGTAGTCCAGGGAGGTACGCCTCAGGTCATTCACACCAGCATGTACAATGACTGAGTCATATTTGTGTTTGCTTTGGAGTGACCTGAGTGCTTGCGTTATGTGGTGGATCCTAGCACCCGACAGGCAGCTCACCGTGACCTTCTCTTTATTTAGCCTGGTGAGCGGGACGTCAGTGTGTCTGACAATAGAGTCACCTATTACAAGAGTATCAGGTGTGTTCAGCCTTATGGGCTGTGGCTGCTTGGCACACTGACTTTGTGGGCTATGTGTTGTGCATGTTTTGTTTTGAGGTAGTGTTTGCTTGGATGTCTGCTTTGGAGGTCTCTGTTGCTTAGGTAGATTTTTATTTAGAGCCTCTGAGTATGTTTTTGTGTATTTATGTGTTTGGTTCGCTGATGTGTTAGGACTATGTGATACTGGAGCAAACTCAGACAGCCCTGGTTGAACTATACCTCTCAGTTGTCCATATCTTTGCAGAATGAATAGATATTTGCTTCTTATTTTTGGTTTGTTCCTCATACAATGAAGTCACTAAATGACAGACATTTGAGTTTCAGACGTCATAACCTTCATAAAAATGCATGCTAATGCAAGACCTGTTATTCTATCAACTGTCAAGTTTATACAAGAGCAATTTTTAGTAGTGTTTGTATGTTCCCCCAATATATTTAGCCTTGTCCAGATTTCCTGCATTAAGAGGTTGAGAGGTATGTGCAAATCGCTTTGTAGAATTAGGAATATCCAAACCTCTCCATTGTCCCCAATTTTGGCTCAGTGTTGCTCTCCCCTAATAATCCTTCCTCAAAATGGCAATTTTGGAAGAAAATGTGATTGACGTCTCCTAGAATAATGGTGTTGGCTTAATGCATAGGGACACCATATTAGTTAGGTAGGAGATATGGACTGATGGGGTACATAGAGGGGACCTATAGTTAGGTATGACACAGTAAGGAGTTTTGTTAATGCTAAGCTGGATGCAGAGGAATTCCATGTCATTATCTCACATAGCAAGTCTGGAGATGAAATATTGTTTAAGAATATGTAGACACCATCACCTTTTCATCTCGGGTGATAGGCCTGAACTTGTGGCAGGTATTGAAATCCTGCATTAAAGGAGTGCTGTCATCTGTCTTAAACTAGGTCTCGTATATATATATATATATATATATATATATATATATATATATATATATATATATATGTTTTCCAGGGGAAGCAGTGCTTGTAAGGAGTGAACTTTTTAGCTTAGGCTCTGAAAAGTAAATTGGTTATTTTCTAATTCATGTAGCTATAAAAATTCAGTATAAAAACTGTAAGTTTCTGAATGCAAACACACTAGTTAAGCAGCATCATGGTAGGGAGTACTTCAGTACAGAGAGATTCAACTATATACATAGCCCTTTCTGTCAAAAACACACACACACCATGGGTCACACAGAGTTTACAGTTGTTGTAACACGTTTCTGAATGCAAACACACTATTAAAGCAGAATCGTGGTATGGAGTACTTCAGTACAGAGAGATTCAACTATATATATAGCCATGAGTTCCCTTATACCTTTCTGTCAAACAAATGCACACCATGGTCACAGAGTTTACAGTTGTTGTAACTTTGAAAAAATCAATCTATTTATGTATTTCTTGCACTAAAGTTGAGGTGTGTGTGTGACAGAGAGAAATGCCCTAGTTAGCTCTAACAGGTGGAATTTATGTGCAACTGTTTTGTTTAGCAAATGGTATCATTATTGTGGTATAGAATTTTAAAGCAGTGTTAGCACAGCAGGTAGCATACATGCATCTTGATGCAAAGGGCTGTAGGTTCTATTCATACAGCATGTACATTTGTATTTTAAGGGGGTATGGTACTGCAGTTCTTAGTATGTCCTCCTTTGGATGAGACACCTAATAACTATGAACCTGCTTTTCAGCCTGCCACCCATTCCCTATTGCAATATATTAACTTACCATTTATTTTAATGTAGCACAGGCAATTTATTCTTCAAGGGCAACAGGCACTGAATTTGTAAATGAAACACAGAAATATAAAGTTTTTTTCTAGCAACAACCTCTTCATTGGTTTCAGATCTCTTTAATGTGGAATTATTCTGATGACGTTTACTTCTGCAGAGATTCTGCATACTGATTGATATTGGTGGATTTTATGACAGAAGTTTGAGTGTTCCTTTATGGTTGAAATGTTCTGAATTGGGCAGGCTGTCATTATTGGTTCATATGATTTGTTTCATTACTTAAAGGAAAGATGCTCAGAACTATAAATTTAAAACACGCTCTAACAAGTGGTGCTGTGTTATACAAGGGATATAATTCAATTATTATGTAGTATAATAGTCAGGAAGGTGAATCGAAGAACTCTTGCATGTTTCTAAAAATGTGTGCAAGGAGCCTATGATTTGGAAACGGGCCAAAGGTAAAATACCCTGCCACTGGCCAAATGCATGTTCGTGAAATGTGGGTTTCGATGCTGTTTCATTGAATGTGGGTTTCAAAGGTAGAGAAGTTTTAATGCTAAGTCTGTTTTCATTGTAAGACTATTGCTTTGTTTAGGTTTAGTAAATGTCTGTCAGTGTTTGTGCTATAAAATTTGAAATAAAAGTTGTAAATGAAATCCAGATATCTGTAGTCATTGCAGAAGTAAAGCATAAAACAAGTATGCATACAGAGATTTGAACAATTTCTATAAAATGGGGAGAAATAGCCAAGTAATGGGACACTGGAATGGCTGCGTGGCGGGGCAGCATAGGGGGTGGGGCAGTGTGGGCGGGGCTTGGGTTTGCACCCCCCCTGCAAAAATTCCTGCGGGCTCCCTTGGTGGAGCAACAGGAATAAAGAAGGAGAAGCCATTCTAGACTTCTGTCTGGCAAATGGCTTGATAGTAGCCAACACATGATTCAGAAAGAGAGACAGTCACAAGATCACATACAAGAGTAGCCAACATGCATCTCAGGTAGACTTCCTCCTAGTAATGAAAAGGCACTGGGGTAGCATCTATGATTGCAAAGTCATCCCCCGTGAAACAGTCAGCCCACAGCATAAACTACTGGTTGCCACAATCAGCTGCAAGTAGTGGTCAGAGAAGGCTCTGAGGTCAACACAGACCAGGCTGAAGATCTGGAAGTTGACTGGAGAGAAAGTAGAACAGTTCAAGGAATTACTCAGAGCTCTAGCACCCCCAAGAAGAGGAGGAAATAGGTGGAGTTGAAGAAAAATGGCAGTGCTTAAAAACAGCATATGTTAGGACTACAGAAAAGATATGTGGCCAAGCCACGTATGGAAATAAGGTACATAAGGAAAGCTGATGGTGTAATGCAGAAGTACAGGAAGTCATCAAAACAAAGAAGGACTGCAGGAAGAAGTGGGAGATGGAAAAGACTGACCAGGCTAGGAAGGACTACTGGTTGGCTAACAAATAAGCAGAAAAAGAAGTTGCAATAGCAAAGAATAGGGCATCGGAGGCACTCTACCAGCTTCAAGAAAGTGACTCAGTAAGGGGCACAAAGAAACTATATCAGGTTGCAAGGCAAAGACAGAAAGATAAAGAAAATAGTCAGACCCCCATTCATAAAGGATGCCAGCAAAGACCTGCTCACCAGTCTAGAGGACAACAGAGGCAGATGGAAGGATTATTTCAAGCAGCTTTGGACTGAAGAAACCCCCACAGAAGCTATACTGCCCCACAATCAGCCTACAATGGGAGAAGAAGAGGAGCCCACCCTAGAAGAAGTAAGAACAGCACTAAGGAAAATGAAGTCATGAAAAAAAGCAGGCTCAGATGAGGTCACAGCAGATATGATAAAGATGCTGGGTGAGATAGGGGAGAAAAGGCTCCTGGGGGTACTAATAGCAGTGTAGAGGCGTATTCCAGATGACTAGAGAATAAGCATACTTGTGTCAGTGTACAAGAACAAACAGGGCATCCACAACTGTGGGCAGTACAGAGGCATCAAACTCCTATCACATTGCATGAAAGTTCTGGACAGTGTGATTGATAAATGGATATGCAGAGTGGTAGAATGCAAGATGGGAGATGAGCAGTTCGGATTCAGATCACGATGCAGCACAACTCACCCAATGTTTGCAGTAAGACAGATACTTGAGATGAAGCTAGAGATGAGGAGAAAGTCCAACTGGGCATTCCTAGACTTGGAGAAAGCATATGACAAGGTCTCAAGAAAGCTGATCTGGCCAGTACTGAGATGGTTTGAAGTCCCAGAGACATTGGTAGAATTAGTACAGGCTATGTACAAGAACCCAATGACTCAAGTAAGAACAGTGTTCAGCCTCAGGGGTTCCCAGTGGGAGTGGGTGTACACCAGGGTTCAGCTCTGAGCCCACTGCTGTTCATACCGATGATGGACTAGATTAGCAAAGAAGTTGGAGGGGACAGATCAACCAAGTTGCTGTATGCAGACAATGTGGCATTGCAGGCAGACTCTGAGCTAGAACTTCAGCAAAGGATAGGTGAATGGAATGCAAACTGAATGCATATGATATGAAACTAAGCACAGATACGACAGTGGTAATGGCAGTAAATTTGTTGAAATCAGAAGAAGCTGAGAACAGAGATAGAAGGGAAGACAGTGGTACAGGTTAACAGCTTCAAGTATCTGGGAGGGGTGGCTGAGGAGAAGGGCAATCTGAATGAAGAGAACAAAACTAGAATAAGAGGGGCTGCAGCCAACTGGCATAGAGTGTCAGGTATAGTCTGTGACAGAAGAATGCCAAAGAATCTGAAAAGTAAAGTGCACAAGACAGTGGTGCAACCAGTACTACTATATGGTACAGGAACCTGGGCAGTAAAGGCAGAATAGCTGACGAAGCTAAAGGTGATGAAAATGAAGTGCCTGAGAAGGGTGTTAGGATGCACACTGTGGGACAGACAAAGAAATGAGCAGAAGCAAAAGTAGCTCCAATTGCAGAAAAGATCAAAGAAAACAGATTATGGAGGTTTGGACTTGTGTAGAAAAGAAGAAGACAATCTGGTGAGGAAGATTTGGGACAGACAGGAAGAAGGTAAGAAGAAGCGAGGACATCCAGTAAAGAGGTGAATGGATTGTGTGAAAGAAGATCTGTGACAGTCAGGCATGAGTGCTGAAGAAGGCAGGAGTGTGGCACTGAATCGAGAGAGTTGGCAACAATTAACATGATACCCCGACCCCATGTAGAAAAAATGGAAACAAAAGGGGCTGATGCTGATGTGTGTGTGTGCGTGTGTGTGTGTGTGTGTGTGTGTGTGTGTGTGTGTGTGTGTGTGTGTGTGTGTGTGTGTGTGTGTGTGTGTGTGTGTGTGTGTGTGTGTGTGTGTGTGTGTGTGTGTGTGTGTGTGTGTGTGTGTGTGTGCAAAGCCAGATCATGGTCAAAATGGATCCTAGGCAGGGTAAGACATGCCCCCCTTGCACCCCCTTCCCCTGCAGCCATTCCAGAGTCAGATTATTTGGCTATTTACTTCCAGTTAACCTTAAAGAGTGTACATAATGTTTTCTGCTGTACTTCTACAGTGATCATTTGGATTGCATTTAATACTTTTATTTCAAATTGTATAGCACAAACACTGATAGACTGCTAAACAATGCAATACATTCTCACAATGCAAAGAGTCTTAGCATTAAAACTTCTCTGCTCTTGAAACTCACATTTAATTAATTGAAAAAGCATTGGAACCCACATGCGAAGAAAATGCATCTGGACAATGGCAGCTAAAGTTTACCTTTGTGATGTTTTCAAACCATAGGCCCCTTGCACACATTTTAGGACCATGCAAGCATGCATGTGTTCTTTGATTCACCTTCCTGATTGTATTAAATTATATTCCTTGTATAATACAGCACCACTTGGCAGAGAGTGTTTTAAATTTGTAGTTTTGAGCATTTTATCATTAAGCAATGAAACAATGTGTATGAACCAATAATGACAAAACTACCCATTTCAAAACATTTCATTAAAAGTCTACTGTGATGTCAGTCATTACAATCCATCAATATCAGCCAATATGCACAATGTCTTCAGATGTATAATTCCACATTAAAGAGATCTGTAACTAATCACGAGGTTGCTGCTAGTAAAAAACTTTATATTTCAGTGTTTCATCTACAAATTCAGTGACTACTGTTGTTGAAGAATAAACTCCCCATGTTATATAAAAAGTGGTAAGTTAATAATGCTGCAATAGGGAATGGATGGAAACTGACAACAGGTTCATACTGACTAGGCATCTCCGCCAAAGGAGGACATACTCTCCGTCAGCAAATCCATCTACATGCTGTGGGAGTAGAATCCACAGCCTTTTACATCAAAAGCAGGCTTGTTACCTGCTTCCAAACTCTTTAGCACAATAGTGATACCATTTGCTTAACAACAGTTGCACATTGCAAATAGATTTAAGATGAGCATCATTAAATGTCTCTTTCCCTGAAGCTCTCAATTTCTTATAAAATGCAGATAACAGTCAATGGCTTATAAAATGCACTAGATGCTCAGTTCCTTGCTAAATGCACTTGGAACTCACCCAGCTTCCCCAAACTCCATTTTCTAACACCTTGGTGGTTGGAGTAGTTTATTCAGGCTCTTATCTCCCCTAAGTAAGGCACAGGATTTGAGCCTGAGCAAAGTAACCAACATTCAGTTATCCCTAAATGGGTCATTAAACACACACACCTTACTTGCTGAAAAAGTGCAGTAGGAAGTAAGTTGGATTAGTTTACATTATTTAGGGGTTGCTAATGAAAAAGATCCCTGCATGTGATGTGCATAACTGGGGGGAGTGGACTGCTTCTTCATATTGACAAAATACATTTGATTGTATGGATTTGACTTAAAAGTAATTAGTGGACATAAACGGTATCTGAGAAGCATCACATAATCTCTTTTCACATTATTGTTCAAAATTCCTATGCAGCAGATGAACCCTCATATTTGTATAGCAAATAAATTATCAAGGCTGTTAGGCAAAAAGTCAGCACAAACCACTGTATGCTATGGCCTTACAAATGTACACACACAACAGCATACTTATTAGCCATTGTCCAGTCATCAGCATACACATATGTAATGTATATGCCATACAGATTTACAAACACACACACACACACACACACACACACACACACACACACACACACACACACACACACACACACACACACACATACACAAACTAAGGATTCAAAAATGGTGTTTTTAAACCAGCTCTTTGTGTTTAAACCACCTACGTTACAGTACCATTGGTGAGTTATAGTAGAGTCTTTGGGTATTTGCTATAAAGTAAGCAAAGCAAATATATGTCAGACAGGTGTGCAAGGAAAAGTGGTTATGCCTAGAATGTATTTTTATCCAAAATAACAGATCCTAGCCTAGGACCAGCTTTGTCATTTCAGGCACAGTAACCTCCAAGCACTTCCAAATGTCTGACACCCCCATCCTCCAGCAGTGTGCAATCAATAATAAAAATAAAAGAATCCAAGAGTATTTAGAAATGGATGTCAGACAGTAAATAAAACACCACAATTATAATTTTTTACATGATGAGCAGACATATTCAGAATACGGTTACATTAACAGTAATGAATGAATAATAGTTCACGTAAGAACATCTGCATACAAATTCCACAAAAATGAAAATATCACATGTTTCAGTCTTCCACTGCTTAGGCTGCTTGTCTCTGACTCCTTGTTACTCTGTATCATGTAAAGAAGGACTGTGAGAAACCTTGAGATCCTACATGTTCCACTGCAACAACCCTACATAACTAAGGTAATGGGGACTGATACAAAGTTGTAATTTTAAATTAGTCAACTGCAGAGTATAAATGCTAATAACCTCACCAGAAAGCTACAGCTAAACACTGTTACATTCCTGTTAGTTACCTTCAAAAGGACTAGCTTGGTAATACTCATTGTACCAACAAACATACACACACACTTGAATGGAAATTTTTCTACATGGCTATGTGTGTTTGTGTGTTACACACACACACACACACACACACACACACACACACACACACACACACACACACACACACACACACACACACCACAATCAGATACTTGGCTAGTTCCCATTGTTGGTATGGCATTTGTATAGCAAACTGATTTGTACAGGTACTTGCGTTGAAAATGTATTTGCAAAGCTGCTTGTGTTAAAAATATACCAACAGTGGGTCATGCTGGACAGAAAAGAAATACACTTGTATGTCAAACTCTATTGTAACTGTAGAAATGAATGTATTGTAACAGAGGATACTGGAAGATAAGAGGGTCATCTCAGTATAGCTAACTTTGAAAAATAGTCTGAAATGAAATTACCTGGTTTAGGCCATAAATATTGTACCTTACAGTTCTGATTGCAGCCAGAGACAAAATATCTGTGAAAACCAGGACTAAGAATTCTAATGTATTGTCCTTAGGGGTGAACTAATTGCTACCCTGGAATGGTGAAAGTTTTTGAAATGGTTTTATAGCTTCGAGATTATATAACACATTTTAGCAAAGCTCTATCTGTGTGTATTATGGCATCTATGTGCTAGATTCTGTATCAGTTTCTAGTAAAGGGGGTAGTGCAGGAATTAGAAGTAGGGTGACCAGATAAATGTGATGTCATTCTCTAATCCAAGACTGAAATAATGTTTTAATACTAGATGAAACAGAAGTCTCAGGGCTCTCTATTTTGGAAATGACAAGACTACTTACCCACTTCATCTTGCCTTGCTCTAGTAAGTAACCAAGGAATATTATTTCTTTAGATCACCGAGGAAAATATAGTGAGATTAGTTAAGTACAGTTTTTCTGTATCTGTGTGAATCTATTCACCTGTGTTATTTTTTAATGTTTCCTGTGTCTAAAACTCTGGTGTTTATTGTAAATAGATATTTAGTATTTTCATATTCTTTTATTATTTATTATTAAATATATTTAAACTTTTCACTGTGGCTGGCCTTTTAGAGAATATTTTAACCTTTGAAAGTACTTATATTTATTTAGTGACACTGTGGCTGCTCCTGAAAGCCTTGCTACATTGGTCAAACACTAACATTTGGATTAGCACTAATTTTACTCAGTATAATTGGGTATCCTTGTAAAAGCCTTAGAGTATCTGGCTTGGGAGTGTTCTGGTGGCAGTATCTATAGAGAGAGAGAGAGAGAGAGAGAGAGAGAGAGAGAGAGACCCTGAACTGAGTGTGTTCTCTGTGTGCTCTTAAGGGAAATTATGTTTGATGCAGAGAGCTGGATCTGGAAATACTGTGTGTATTTATGTTTATTTCAAGTCAAAGTCCCTCATCAGTGTCTGTGGTGAGGAATGAGGCTCCATGATTACTGGTCCAGAAGAGGGATGTCACAGAAGTGTATTGTGCCTAGTACAACTGACCAAACACAAACATAGTAAGAAGTTTTGTAGCAGTACAAGTTTCACAGGGACATAATTGTCAAAGAATATGATGTGTATAAGGAAGCACTTTACCCAAGCTGCTCCTATCCAACATGAGCAAGGTCTGCCCAGTCCTACATGTAATAGCCACTGAAAAGTGTCCAGTGCTAAAGGAAGACACAGCCAAAGGGAAAATTCAGGCAATAACATTCAGGATTCTGAACATGTTCCTAGACAGCACACGACTATACAATAAGAAGCATGTCAGAACTCCCATTTGAGCATAGTAGTAATATGAAACCATTCCCAGAGCACATTGGCATACAACTAAAGGCAGCAGACTGTCTTAAGGGAATGCTGTGCATTATTCACAGGGGGTACCACCCAGGGAATCACCAATTTGTCAGCTATGTTGATTGGAGTTTCATCAGTGTGACTGCCATCCTTGTGCTCCATGTAATGCCCAAATGCAGTGTAATACTCATTCTTATGAGGTACTTATACATGGCCAGAAGAGCTTATGTGCACATGCTGCCATTACATGTATTTTGTAAATAGCACTTTGAAGGGGCAGGTAGGCATTCATGTGACATACACCAAGCTATCCATGCAACCATGGTTAATACCACACACCTGTCATCCTTGAACAGCAGCACAGGACATACATACCTGAAGGTCACTGTGGGAAGTTCTACTGATTAGCTGATGATATGCTGCACGTGCACGGAGACCTTGGGAGATGTTCTTTATTATACTTCTAATGCAGTCAGCTACATCTTAAAGGTAATTAATTAAAATGTGACATCCAGCCAGGTAAAGTATACAATCCCTAAGTATAATCTATAACTAGGCAAACTTTATATGTTAAAACATGATGCTAAATTACTTACTCCTTCCTGCTTTTCTTACTAATGCAGTTTTCTTACCTCTTTACTTTTATTTCCCATCTGTGATTTTTTTTAAAACTTGATGAGACTTGTAACACAGTTTCTAGATTTTCCTCAGGACACTACAACAGAATATACCTTTATACTTCTCAACCTCTTAGTGCAATAAATTTAGAAAAAGCCAAAAATAATGGGAAAACAAAGGCCCCAAAATGGGGATGGATTTTAAATACTGCTTTTACAAACACAAAAAGTTGCTAGAATAAATGGTTTTCTGTTACCATGTGAAAAAGTAGCACATAGCAAAAAAATACAGTAATTTTCCCTTTTTTATACATTTTATGCAATCTGGATATTGTTTCAAATGTTTGCATAATTATTTCTAATATTTTTATCAATATGTTGCAGTATTGGACATTTCATTTAATTAGAAATTCATTTTGAGCTTTCTGAGTGCTTCATTTTATATGTGTAGCAAAATAAATTATTTAAGCGAGTTTTAGTACCTGGAATTTGTTTCTGTCCTGTTTTGTGAGTTGTTTGAGCAGTAGGGATGATCCACTCCTATATATTCCTCCAACTTTAACCAGTTGCCTCATGTCTATAACTGTGGATCCCATTCTGACATCATGTCGCTCATCTTATATGCATTGAGAAGATGAAGAGGCTTGGGTGTTCGTTTAAGTAGTTTATTGTATACAAACACATCAGGATTGATGGCAGGAACATTAAACTTAAACTATTTAAGTGACTGACTACATACTTGCGTGCTCTCACTCTGGCTGATTACTCAAAATACACTTTTGATTGCAGGTCCTCAGTACTTATATGCACATACTAGCTCACTGGAAAGTTTCTTAAAGGTATATCACACACACAGATCCACAATACCCCCATTATGTGTCACCCTGACATGCATTTCCAGGTGATGATGATAATAGCCCTTCCATTATGTGTCAAAATGACATGCACTTTCAGTTGGTGATGATTATAACCTCTATTATGTGTCAACCTGACATGCACTTTCAGGTGGTGATGACAATACCCCCATTTATGTGTTACCCATCGGACTTCATCAAGTGATGATGATAATACCCCCATTATGTGTCACCCCGGCATGCACTTTAGGTGGTGATGATAATCCACCCCATTATGTGTCACATTGACAAGCATTTTCAGTTGGTTAAGTTAACACCCCCATTTTGTGTCACCCTGACATGCACTTTCAGGTAGTGATGATAATACCCCTTCATTATGTGTTACCCTGAAATGTACTTTCAGGTGGTAATGATACCCCAATTATGTGTCACCCATCAGACATCATCAAGTGGTGATGAGAATACCCCCCATTATGTGTCACCCTGACACGCACTTTCAGGTGGTGATGATAATGTCCCCAATATTTGTCAGCCTGACATGCCTTTCCCAGTGGTGTTGATAGTACCCCCCATTATATGTCATCTATTGGACTTCATCATGTGGTAATGATAATACTCCTATTATGTGTCACCCATCAGACCTCATCAGGTGGTGATGATAATACCGCCCATTTTCTGTCACCCATCTGGCCTTATCATATGGTGATGATAATTCCCCCACATTATGTGTCACTAATTGGGCCTCAGCATGTGGTGATAATAATAACCACAGTATGTGCCACCCAGACATGCACTTTCCGGTGGTGATGATAATAATCCCCACTGTGTGTCACCCATTTGACCTCATCATGTGGTAATGATAACCCCCCCATTATATGTCACCCTGGCATGCACTGTCAGGTGTTGATGATTATATCCCCCATTTTCTGTCACTCATCAGGCATTATCATGTGGTGATGACAATACCCCCCCCATTATTTGTCACCCTGATGTGCACTTCCAGGTGGTGATGATAATAACCCAGCATTATGCATCACCCTGACATGCACTGTCCCGTAGTGTTGATAATACCCTCTTATTATGTGTCACCCTGACATGCAATTTCAGGTGGTGATGATAATTCTTCCCCAGTTATGTGTTACCCTGACGTGCACTTTCAGGTGGTGATGATAATACCTCCACGTTATGTGTCACCCTCATATGCACTTTCGAGTGGGGATGATAATCCCCCCATTATGTGTCACCATGACATGCACTTTTTGATGCTTCTGTTCTATTAGGGATTTTCAAATAGAGTGTGCCTTGTCTAATATTTAATCATGAATGCATCCATCAATGATATTAGAGCATAGTAAGTTAATAAAATTCCCAGCAGTACGCAGGGTTTGGATACTCTTTAAAGTTATCCCACTTTATATTATTACTTACAGAAAACACTGTAATATAATTAACTTCCATAAGCTTACATACCGACTTTCATTAGCACTGGTGATTGTTTCTGTTATTTACATTTAATACAACATAGGGATGCCATTTAATCATGTGTAATTATATCAGGCTCAGTGATATTGGTGAACAAATACTGAAGAGCAGTATCACTATCAATTTGAATGTTTGGAGTCTGTTACTTCCGTGGCTACAGTTTTTACTATTTCTGGTACTTTAGGCAATGGCTGGGATTTGTGAAGTTGGAGATGACACTCCAGGCCGGCTAAGGTGGATTTTTTTGTTTGATTCACCTGAACCTGCACTCTGAACAAATGTTCATGATTAGTGGAATGCAACAGACAGGTGCTTTCATTGCCATTGTGTCCGTCCTTTCTCCATGATTGTGTGACCATGGAGTTAATATTTTTAAGCAAGCATGTTTTATGTTCAAAAATATTTTTGTAATATCAATGTTAAATTCTTGAAGCTAGTAGCTGTAATGGATATGTATGTGTTGTTCTGACAAGAACCCTGTGGCATTTCTATTAGTGTTGCACAATAAAGTCGATACAGTCATTGTTTAGTGCAACCATATCTAAATTATTATCTTCTGAGTATGAAGTAAAACATACCAATGGAAGCTGTTGAGGCTCTATATTTTTTTAAAGGCTTATTTCACATCAGTGTCCCCTACATAAGTTTGCCAGTTAAAAACAAGGAAATCTATGTCCCCACAAATTATGGCATCAACAGAGAAGTCGACTAAATTTAGACCCTCAGTTATTTTACTTTGCAAGCTGGCATTCTGTTTTGGGGTTCCACAACAGCTTGCAGTCAGAAGTATAAATCAACACATGTTGCTACCGCCAGCAACTGAAATTCTTGTTTACAATGAAACATAATTACTACGAAAAGAGTGGCTCATCTGTCACTTGTCATTGACCTTGTACAATGATATACTGTAATGACTGGAATAGTATAAGGTGAGGGCACAACACAATTCCATCGCAATTATGGCTGTAGTTTCAACATTATTTCAAGTCAAAGTCCCTCATCAGTGTCTGTGGTGAGGAATGAGGCTCCATGATTACTGGTCCAGAAGAGGGATGTCACAGAAGTGTATTGTGCCTAGTACAACTGACCAAACCCAAACATAGTAAGAAGTTTTGTAGCAGTACAAGTTTCACAGGGACATAATTGTCAAAGAATATGATGTGTATAAGGAAGCACTTTACCCAAGCTGCTCCTATCCAACATGAGCAAGGTCTGCCCAGTCCTACATGTAATAGCCACTGAAAAGTGTCCAGTGCTAAAGGAAGACACAGACAAAGGGAAAATTCAGGCAATAACATTCAGGATTCTGAACATGTTCCTAGACAGCACACGACTATACAATAAGAAGCATGTCAGAACTCCCATTTGAGCATAGTAGTAATATGAAACCATTCCCAGAGCACATTGGCATACAACTAAAGGCAGCAGACTGTCTTAAGGGAATGCTGTGCATTATTCACAGGGGGTACCACCCAGGAATCACCAATTTGTCAGCTATGTTGATTGGAGTTTCATCAGTGTGACTGCCATCCTTGTGCTCCATGTAATGCCCAAATGCAGTGTAATACTCATTCTTATGAGGTACTTATACATGGCCAGAAGAGCTTATGTGCACATGCTACCATTACATGTATTTTGTAAATAGCACTTTGAAGGGGCAGGTAGGCATTCATGTGACATACACCAAGCTATCCATGCAACCATGGTTAATACCACACACCTGTCATCCTTGAACAGCAGCACAGGACATACATACCCGAAGGTCACTGTGGGAAGTTCTACTGATTAGCTGATGATATGCTGCACGTGCACGGAGACCTTGGGAGATGTTCTTTATTATACTTCTAATGCAGTCAGCTACATCTTAAAGGTAATTAATTAAAATGTGACATCCAGCCAGGTAAAGTATACAATCCCTAAGTATAATCTATAACTAGGCAAACTTTATATGTTAAAACATGATGCTAAATTACTTACTCCTTCCTGCTTTTCTTACTAACACAGTTGTCTTACCTCTTTACTTTTATTTCCCATCTGTGATTTTTTTTAAAACTTGATGAGACTTGTAACACAGTTTCTAGATTTTCCTCAGGACACTACAACAGAATATACCTTTATACTTCTCAACCTCTTAGTGCAATAAATTTAGAAAAAGCCAAAAATAATGGGAAAACAAAGGCCCCAAAATGGGGATGGATTTTAAATACTGCTTTTACAAACACAAAAAGTTGCTAGAATAAATGGTTTTCTGTTACCATGTGAAAAAGTAGCACATAGCAAAAAAATACAGTAATTTTCCTTTTATACATTTTATGCAATCTGGATATTGTTTCAAATGTTTGCATAATTATTTCTAATATTTTATCAATATGTTGCAGTATTGGACATTTCATTTAATTAGAAATTCATTTTGAGCTTTCTGAGTGCTTCATTTTATATGTGTAGCAAAATAAATTATTTAAGCGAGTTTTAGTACCTGGAATTTGTTTCTGTCCTGTTTTGTGAGTTGTTTGAGCAATAGGGATGATCCACTCCTATATATTCCTCCAACTTTAACCAGTTGCCTCATGTCTATAACTGTGGATCCCATTCTGACATCATGTCGCTCATCTTATATGCATTGAGAAGATGAAGAGGCTTGGGTGTTCGTTTAAGTAGTTTATTGTATACAAAACACATCAGGATTGATGGCAGGAACATTAAACTTAAACTATTTAAGTGACTGACTACATACTTGCGTGCTCTCCTCTGGCTGATTACTCAAATACACTTTTGATTGCAGGTCCTCAGTACTTATATGCACATACTAGCTCACTGGAAAGTTTCTTAAAGGTATATCACACACACAGATCCACAATACCCCCATTATGTGTCACCCTGACATGCATTTCCAGGTGATGATGATAATAGCCCTTCCATTATGTGTCAAAATGACATGCACTTTCAGTTGGTGATGATTATAACCCCTATTATGTGTCAACCTGACATGCACTTTCAGGTGGTGATGACAATACCCCCATTTATGTGTTACCCATCGGACTTCATCAAGTGATGATGATAATACCCCCATTATGTGTCACCCCGGCATGCACTTTAGGTGGTGATGATAATCCACCCCATTATGTGTCACATTGACAAGCATTTTCAGTTGGTTAAGTTAACACCCCCATTTTGTGTCACCCTGACATGCACTTTCAGGTAGTGATGATAATACCCCCTCATTATGTGTTACCCTGAAATGTACTTTCAGGTGGTAATGATACCCCAATTATGTGTCACCCATCAGACATCATCAAGTGGTGATGAGAATACCCCCCATTATGTGTCACCCTGACACGCACTTTCAGGTGGTGATGATAATGTCCCCAATATTTGTCAGCCTGACATGCCTTTCCCAGTGGTGTTGATAGTACCCCCCATTATATGTCATCTATTGGACTTCATCATGTGGTAATGATAATACTCCTATTATGTGTCACCCATCAGACCTCATCAGGTGGTGATGATAATACCGCCCATTTTCTGTCACCCATCTGGCCTTATCATATGGTGATGATAATTCCCCCACATTATGTGTCACTAATTGGGCCTCAGCATGTGGTGATAATAATAACCACAGTATGTGCCACCCAGACATGCACTTTCTGGTGGTGATGATAATAATCCCCACTGTGTGTCACCCATTTGACCTCATCATGTGGTAATGATAACCCCCCCCATTATATGTCACCCTGGCATGCACTGTCAGGTGTTGATGATTATATCCCCCATTTTCTGTCACTCATCAGGCATTATCATGTGGTGATGACAATACCCCCCCCATTATTTGTCACCCTGATGTGCACTTCCAGGTGGTGATGATAATAACCCAGCATTATGCATCACCCTGACATGCACTGTCCCGTAGTGTTGATAATACCCTCTTATTATGTGTCACCCTGACATGCAATTTCAGGTGGTGATGATAATTCTTCCCCAGTTATGTGTTAACCTGACGTGCACTTTCAGGTGGTGATGATAATACCTCCAGATTATGTGTCACCCTCATATGCACTTCTGGTGGGGATGATAATCCCCATTATGTGTCACCATGACATGCACTTTTTGATGCTTCTGTTCTATTAGGGATTTTCAAATAGAGTGTGCCTTGTCTAATATTTAATCATGAATGCATCCATCAATGATATTAGAGCATAGTAAGTTAATAAAATTCCCAACGATGCGCAGTCTGCGGGTTGGATACTCTTTAAAGTTATCCCACTTTATATTATTACTTACAGAAAACACTGTAATATAATTAACTTCCATAAGCTTACATACCGACTTTCATTAGCACTGGTGATTGTTTCTGTTATTTACATTTAATACAACATAGGGATGCCATTTAATCATGTGTGTAATTATATCAGGCTCAGTGATATTGGTGAACAAATGCTGAAGAGCAGTATCACTATCAATTTGAATGTTTGGAGTCTGTTACTTCCGTGGCTACAGTTTTTACTATTTCTGGTACTTTAGGCAATGGCTGGGATTTGTGAAGTTGGAGATGACACCCAGGCGGCTAAGGTGGATTTTTGTTTGATTCACCTGAACCTGCACTCTGAACAAATGTTCATGATTAGTGGAATGCAACAGACAGGTGCTTTCATTGCCATTGTGTCCGTCCTTTCTCCATGATTGTGTGACCATGGAGTTAATATTTTTAAGCAAGCATGTTTTATGTTCAAGAATATTTTTGTAATATCAATGTTAAATTCTTGAAGCTAGTAGCTGTAATGGATATGTATGTGTTGTTCTGACAAGAACCCTGTGGCATTTCTATTAGTGTTGCACAATAAAGTCGATACAGTCATTGTTTAGTGCAACCATATCTAAATTATTATCTTCTGAGTATGAAGTAAAACATACTGATGGAAGCTGTTGAGGCTCTATATTTTTTTAAAGGCTTATTTCACATCAGTATCCCCTACATAAGTTTGCCAGTTAAAAACAAGGAAATCTATGTCCCCACAAATTATGGCATCAACAGAGAAGTCTACTAAATTTAGACCCTCAGTTATTTTACTTTGCAAGCTGGCATTCTGTTTTGGGGTTCCACAACAGCTTGCAGTCAGAAGTATAAATCAACACGTGTTGCTACTGCCAGCAACTGAAATTCTTGTTTACAATGAAACATAATTACTACGAAAAGAGTGGCTCATCTATCACTTGTCATTGACCTTGTACAATGATATACTGTAATGACTGGAATAGTATAAGGTGAGGGCACAATACAATTCCATCGCAATTATGGCTGTAGTTTCAACATTATTTAGAAGTACGCATTCATCTAATCTTTTCTTAAGACTCTTAGCAAATTAAAGCCTAAGAGGAGAGTAAATCTGTACAGGAATTCAATTACTCCTTGGTTTCGGGCCCGTAAAAGTAACACATTGTTAAGTAAACTGGCCAAAAATATTTGATGTTTTGTAGTGAAATAAAGAGGTCTAGGGCAAGCGTCAATCTATTTTAGACCATTCCTTTTGGTTTATTTATTTTTTTAATCTATCAACAACTTTATTGAGTTTCATCCATCTACTCTAACAATCAAAATGCAATCATCATGCATAGAGCATTATATTAGCTTATGGCTAGAAGTTCAGTTACTTACTGAACAAGTCTCACCTAACATAACTACCTAGCTAAAATCAGCTTTACAATAATTTCAGAAATATAATGTTCATACTGTCAAAACTATAGTTGATCTATCTTTTATACCTACTTAATAACTACTTAAATAGGAAAAAAGTCTCTCTAAACTAGTATACCCACATAAGTTGTACACAGTCAAAATAAAAGCAATAAAGAAAAAGGAATTAAAATTAACTAGTTACACGAAGGACCCACAATTCCTCTATTATGTTAACCCACCCTTATCTCCACCTCATGCGCTTGTAATGCTTCATGCAGTGGCTTTCCCTTTCCTTACTGCTTTTTTTCTTTTTTCCCCTTCCATCTCCAGTTTCTTACCTCCCTCTTTTTTCCTTTATTAACCATTTTCCATGTCATCATATTGTTCATTCATCACAGCTATCCATCTTACCAATACTCTCCTCTTAAACCCTTACTTCTTACATCCCTGCTGATATACTGTTTCTATTATATTTTAAACTTTCCCCCTTCAGCACTTCTTGACACTTCCATTTTTTAGTGACTACCTTCTTACCCACCTTTGTCAACAATCCTATTAGTTCTTTATCTTTATCTTGGAGTGATCTGTCAAAACCAATAAGGATTTTTTTTTATTTAAAAAGTCCCCCGAGTTGGGAAATAGCTGTCTTCTGGGACACTGCACATCCTTTATTAATGTTTTTAGCTTAGGGTAATCCCTGAATATGAGTACTCATGTCCCCTTTTGATTGGAGCATCTCCAACATTGCCAGTACTGCACCCCCAGAAATATCATAGCCAATCTAATCAGCATGTAAAAGTACTTGTAAATACACTTCTAAACAAATATCCTAAACCTTTGCACATTTGCCACACATCTAGGGAGGTTTAACATTTGAAACCCGTCTACCTCCTCTACTGGTTCCTGTATATTTTGGTTCCACTTCAATTTTGCCTGATCATCCTTGTGCCTCTGCACCTCTTGAATCCATTTCCTTCCTACTTTTATCAAACCCCTCATTGTCCTAACCTTCGCTTTTCTATCTTTAATTATCTGTACTATCTCCAGACTTTGCACCTCATTTTTGACTTTCCTTTTTAAAGCCTTCAGATGACCTAAAACCCATGATAAATCCACTGCTGGCTGCCAGCCAACTGAAATTCATCTTGGATTTCTCCCCATCTTTTATATCCATCCCATGTTCATAACTGCTCCCAATACATCAGTTTCTTTTGGTTCTTCCTCCATCTCCATGTTATGGCTTATTTCTTATCCTCCCCTTACCTACGATTCTTAACAACTTCTCCTTCCATACCCTCAGTGTTGCCACATTTTGGTTTGTTTATGACTTCATTTCCAACTTGTAAGGGTATATAGATAAGTAAATATACATATGACACAAAGGTGGGAACAACTCTTAGCAATGTAAATGACCAAAGACAATTGCAGACATATATAGATTCTTTGTATACCTGAACAAATATTAACAGAATATACTTTAACTTAAAAAAATGTGAGGTTCTTAATTTTGGGGCTGGTAATAATATCTGTTCATATGCTATCAACCATGATAAGACCCCTGTTTCAGGCTTTGTTTCACATTTAAGTTACATAATTTATGATAATCTCATCTTTGAAGCTCATTTAATGAGCACAATAAGATGTTTTTATGTTACTGCACAGGACATTCTACTCACTATTGGTAGCAGAGATGGCAATATATTGGTTCCAATGCTTCAGATTTTGATTAAACTGTATACAGAATATTTTAGACAAATTTGTCTATACAATAATGACATCTTTAAAATTGTTGAAAAGAATAAAAAAACATGCATTAGACAAATAATTAAAGCAAGATACCTTCTGTACAGAGTAAGACAGAAGAGTACAAAGTGGGTTTCAGTCAAGTACAGGATTAACAGGGGTAACATCAGACATCTTGCCTATAATGATTTTGGAGGTATAGTACATACCTATTTTCAGGCTTGATTTACCTGTTTCATGATGTACCTATTTTTAAAGGTGAATCACCTCTCTGTCAGACATAATTTTGAAGCTGTTTTGTACATAGGAAACCACCTACATGACCAACAGAAAGAACAAGAACCCAAATTTTGCATCTGCCTTTTTTACAATCAAAAATAAATTACTTTGTGAGGTAAATTTGTGCAATGTCAGTCATAAAAGTTAACAGATTTTATATTGTCTTTGATAATATGCTTATATATTTGAATCTATTTTGTAATTGTTTTTTTTTTTAATTTGAGTTTCTGAGTAGTATCCCACAGTTCTGCTGGAAATTGGTGGAACAATTATGTCCTATTCATTATATAAAGTTTATGCTAATTAGGTGACCCGATTTTTGGCTGTATGTACCTACTGTTTAAGAGTCTTTGTAACAATTTTCAGTCTGTGCAGATTGAGAGGTTTGTATTACATTTGTGTTTTAAATGCCTAAAAAAATAGATGTTGGCTGCAATGCTGGGAATGAGTTTTATGTTGATGTATACATGCAAGTTCATGTAAATTGTGCAACAACTGGTTGACAGAACAGCTGGTCAAAACTGGTTTAGAGCACTGTAATAAAGGGGATGGGAAATATGACCATTTCCCGGTATTGCGTGATCTTGGAAATGGAATATTTAAGTAGTGAGATGTATGGAGAAAACAACCCCACATATAGGGTGCAGGTCAAAAGCCCCTTGTAAAAAACATTTTTTTTACTGTTTTGTGCTTTTTGTTTGTAGTGCCAGCAATTTGTAATTTGATTTTTTTATTAATTTTGTGTTAACAAAGACATTCACAGTTCCCACTCTAATGGACCCATTGCGCAGCTGCAAAACCAATAGCAACAGAACAACTAGGGACTTAAACCTTGCTTGCAACATAAATAGGACATGTTGAAAGGACAGGTATGTGTCTCAGAGAATTCCTCTTCTCTGGAACAGGCCTTCCATCGATGTGAAGCAGAGCTCTTCCCTCACTCCATTCAAGCATAACCTGGACTAGTGGATGGGAAATCAGAATTTCACCCCTGGTCTAGCGCTTTTCATCTGATGCAAAGAGGCAGCCTGTAATTTATAGCCTAGTTTACATACACCCTTAAATAACCTCTAAGGCAAAAAAATTGTGGGATACATTTGGGATGTATGGCTAAGCTTTTAAATGTCCCAGTGGTTGTTAGCCTAATGCAGACCTATGAACCTGTGAACCTATGAAAACTTACTCACCTATTGATTACTTTCCCCACTGTTTGTTTGAAACCAGCTAACCAAACAGAACTTTCAGTCTGTTTCTATTATAAATTAAGCTCAGGTGTGGCAAATTTCAAGTTAGTTTTAATGCATGAAGCCTAAGTTAACATCTAATGCATACAGAGGGTGAAACATGCCTATGTACATGTCTGCAATTATTTAATTTGCATATTTTCTGAACTCAGTTACTACTCACTTTATAAAGTAGAGCTGACATCTGAAGCCAGAGTGCTCTGAAACATGATTGTTAACATAACCATTGTAGTTTCTTTCAGATGTTTAAATAACAGTCTTACTGGTGCTACTTCAGTAATATCCTTTGGATGCATCTTTATTAGTTCTAGCATCTTTTCCCCTTGAAGTGCTCAAGTTCTTTCAAAACTGCCAAACCCACAAGCTAACTTGTGTTGACCTGACTCACTTTTGCTTACCTTTATATATAATGTACACACTGATGCTTCTCCTGTTCCTGTGCTTCTGCATATCATCTTTTGGTTAACCTCATTTACATTTACATTTGGTTATCAGTTTTCAATGCCACTGTATTATTTCTCTGTTGGATGTTACTTGACTGCTGCAAAGCTCTCTTACCTCTGTGGTACTCCATTGTTTCTGCTTGTTCTCTTATACACTGAATCACCATACAACATCTCTGTCTCATTAAACTGTACATATTCAAGTACAGCATGAAACCATATCCCTCTGCTAATGGCTACGTGTTTATTCTTTTGAAAATGCAGAATTCAAGATGTAACTAACCCACATGCTAAATATTTTTGTGAAATCAGTATAAGTAATTAACTATTTTTTTTTTGTTCTTTTGAGACTAGTGGGTTAAAATAAACCATCAGTTACACCCCTTACTAAAATGCTGACAATAATTGTGTAAATAAGAGAGCTTCCTACTGTGAGTATGAAAAGAGGCAAGTATTAGTAACTACAGCTTGAAGAGAATCGGTGCTTTCTGTCTGGAACTCCACTGACACAAAGTTCAGTGCACTTTGTGTATAATTTCCATTGATAAACAACCGTATATTATAAACATGGGTGCTTTGTACTTCCTGGGAATAAGATTATACAGAAAGACAAATATGAAAGTCATGTGGAGATATACATTTAATAAGCAATTCCATACAGGCTTTATGAAAAGCATATTTTTTTTCTAATCATGATCAGTTTCAGTATGACTTGTTTCTAAACAGCCTGAAAGATTAGAAAATGAATGAAGTGAAGCTGAGTGATTTATTCAGCAGTGCAGACTGACCAACAGAGGTATCAATGATTTATACACTAGAAATCTTTTAATTCAAAGTAAAATTAAAGTTATGCACTTATTATAAATATAGAAATCCATGATCCATGTCTGTCCACTTCAAACAGAAGGACTGATCACTTTAGACAGCACTGATTTGCTATCTTCATGTTTTTCTCAAAGCTCAAACTCCTCCTATCAGTCACAAAATACACCTCATTTCTCTTGTTTCTCAAACTGAGTTTGCTAGCTGACTGCCTTCAGGCATTAGGAAAAGAATCATGCTCTTATCTGTCTAGAAGTGACTATATGCCTTCCTTCCACTAAAGGGATGGTCGATTAGGCCAATGTGGAAGGGACAGAATACTTCAGGAGGGGAAGAAGGAAGGGTATGTTGAAGTAAACAGACGTGGATCACAAATAATTAGTGTTATGTTAAATAAGTAACTTTTGTATTTGGTATGATTAAATCAGTCCACTTCAAACAAAAGGACAATTTCCCCAGTTACCATCCTTTTTTTTTTTTCCATAATAAATCTTCATTATTATATTATTTTCATACATCATTAAAAACAAAAACAAAATTTTTAGAAAAAAACTACTAATATCACTAACCATCACACCAAACAAATATATAATATTTACAAGAATGCTTCCATGTGAAACATTAATAATAGATGAAAAACAAAGAGTAATTAATAACATTTCAAGTAATAGACAGTTTGATTACAAAATTCTCTCCAAACATATAAATAATTGTTAATACCTTCACGTTAAAAGTGTTATGCTAGTATAATATTAAATATCAGTTCCCAAATTTTTGGATTATTAATATTTTTATTATGCAGATTTAAAAGTAATTTATGAGCTAATATATGCCTTGTTGCCAAAACTCTAAAGTTTTTCCATGATGTTTTAGATGGGTCTAACCAATTTGTGGCTATATAAAGCTTCATTAATAAAAAAATATTAATATATATAATACTTTGTGATCTAGGGAGTTCTTTCGGGGGAATATGCAAAATCATAAATTTCCATGGCAGTGTTGTGCTTTGGTAACCCATCTTCTGAAGTTGAATCTTAAGGGAATTCCAAAGCTTGTATATGCATTTACAGCTCCAGAACATATGAAGAAGATCAGCTGGTTGATTTTTACAATATGGACAGGTTAGAGAGTTTTTAGAGTTACATTTATGCAGGGTAAGGCGTGTATAATATGCATTATTCCATATCATCATCTGGGTATATATCAATTTTTGAAGAGAAGTAGATTTGATAGTCAAGTCAATTGCTTTTAACATAATACTTTTGTCTGTCAATAGGATTTTCTCTTCCCAATAGTTTGATAACAAAACTTTATCATGAAATCTAAATTCTTTAATTAATTTATTTGTTGATGTTATATATTTAATATCCTGTTGGAGAGCTTGCTACACATCAGAGCACTTATTCACAGTCTCATCTTCAGGTTTAAAATTTTTAAAGTAACTTATAGCAAGTTCTCTAATTTGTCTCAAAATAACAAGATCATTTTTAGGTAGGTTAAATTTTTGTCTTATTTGGTTGGCCAAACATTCAAGATATTTATTTATATCAATCAAAGTTAAATTAACTATTAATGGAAACTTTTTAAGATCAATTAATTGATTATTCAACTTTAAATTAGGATTCCTATGAAAGGGTTGAAAAACCATCATATGCTGAACCAGATCTAATGCTTGAAATAAGTATTGTAAAGAAATTATGTCCGTTTTAATGTGTTCAATAATCCCATATAATTTCAAAGTATCTTTACCTAAAAAAGGTATTGCTTTTGGATTAATATTCAACTTTGAAATATATTTATAATTCAAAATCACCCAAGTTGGTGTCCACTTAGTACTAGTGATATCATAGTTGCCAATTCTTAGAATTCTATTAGAGTTTACGATTAAATAATACATTTCAAAATTAAGCAACTCCAGTCCTCCTCTATTTTTTGGGGTCATTAATTTATCATAAGATATCCTGGTTTTTTTTTTGGTTCCCAAATGAATTTAGCCAATTCTTTATGAATTTGTTTAAAAAATGTCTTTGAAAGTTTTAGTTGGGCTGACCTGAAAATATATAACAGCCGTGGTAGTACATTCATTTTAACAATTGAAACTTTTGCTAATATTGGCAGTCGTAAATTTTTCCACCTCCCAAAATCAGAAATTATTTGGTCCCAAATTGTTTTAATGTTATTATTGTAGAAGTCTTTATTATCTGCAGAAAACTCAATATCTAAGTATTTAATATTTTCTTTAGATATTACCTGCCCAACCAAAGGTAATAGCGAAAAAGGTTTAGGTGTTTTTAAAGGGAAGATATTGTTTTTTTTCAAGTTAATTTTATAGTTAGAGACTTCTGAAAAGTCATTAACAGCCTTCAATAATTTTTCAGTATCTGATATTGGAGATGCACAATAAATGTTAAGATCATCAGCAAAAGCTGTCATTAATATTTTGGTTCCATAAATTATTGGAGCATTATGATAGACATTCTGCTTAATATATAAGAACAAAGGTTCAAGATAAAGATTAAATAGTAAAGGGGACAAAGGGCAGCCCTGGCGTGTTCCAGTCTTAATCTGAATTCTTTTAGAGAAACTTTTATTAATATACAGTGTAGTACAGGGATTACTATATAATATTTGTAACATTTGAACAAACTCATGGGAAATATTAAAATAAGGTAAAAGATCAAACAAAAATTTTGTATCAACCCTATCCAAGGCCTTCTGTGCATCAATTATAAGGGCATAGACATTAAGATTATTTTGTTTAACATGTGTTATCATAGTATGTAATGTAAGTGTAAACCATCCTTTTTTTTTAATTTATTTTTTTAGGTCCCCATGAATCTCATCTATACTGGCCGAGTCCCCAATGCCCCATATCCACGATGGGCCTACCAGCATCCACTTACCCCATGACTTGCTCTGATGTTGCTGGAGTCAGTTGTGGACCTTAAGGGTAGGCTTGGGTCTCAGCTGTTTGTGCTTCCATCTGTTTTTTTTTTTTTTATGCCCTTCCCACTTTTCACTTTCATGCTCTCCACACTTGCTGGTTTGTCTGACAGCAACTGCCCTTTTTGAACCATGTCTCCCTTTATGGACATCATCAGTGATCATCTATCCTATCCCCCAGGATGGGCACACCCACCCCTCCATGCCACTCTATCAGACACCCAAGCTGTTCATCCAGTTATACATCTCAGCTTTCATCATGCAGAAAATCATGAAAGATAGTGGCCACCATAAGAAGACCTAGATATTACATGAAACTTATAGTGCCTTGCAAACGTATGCAATGAAGCCAGTGCTACAGTAGCACAAATGTCATCAACTGACTAGCTTCTGAGAAAGGCTAAAGAGGTAGCCATAGATCTGGTTAAATGAGCTCTGGGTTTACCTGGAACTGTCTTATTACTAGACAAGTAAAAATAAACAGTACAATCTGACAGCCACCTAGACAAAGGTTACTTCAGAAATCTTCTGGCCTACTCTATACAAAATAAAGGAAATGCAAAGCTGATCAGTGGATCAGTGTCTCTATGATTTTTAGTCCTATGCAAATAGAATCTCTTCTCTGCAAACTTCTGGGCAGTGCAACTTATACATCCTTTTCTTTAAAAAAATAAATAAATAAGGGAAGAAAACTGGTAGATTGATTGGTTGAGGTTAAAATCCAAAATCCAAAGCTACTTCAGGCATGAAGGCAAGGTTCGTTCATAAGGTTACATTATCTTTATAAAATGTAAGATACAGAGGTCAAAAATATAGCTTCTAATTCCGAAACAAGTCAAGCTGACTCTACTGCTACTACAAACAAGGTCTTCCAATATAGATATTTTAACTATATTGCCACTGGTTAAAAACTTGTACTTATCAACTGTTCTACAATAAAGCTGAGGTCCTCTAGAGGAATCTAGTCCTTAAAAGGTTTTATAAACTTTTTGATATGGTAGGGAAAAGGTGTTAATGCCTTGGTAAAAATCTGAAACAGCTACTAAATGTACCATTAGAGATAAAAATTACCACCCTTATCAATGATGAACAGCAGGTATAGTTTTTTTTAAAAGTATTGACTTCCTGCTTAGTAGCCCAGAGAAAAAAAGCTTATCCAGATTCTCTTGTTCACCTTCTAATAGAAGATTTCTGGGCTGCTGTTAGGATCTAGTTGACCCTGGGAGGCTGAACAGGTCCCTGGCCATCAAAGGAAATGGGAAAACAATGCAGTTAATCTGAACCACTGCAGAATTAGGCGAAATATGCCAGACATAAGAGAGGAGACCTGGGTGGGGATCTAGAAGAAAGTACAGAGCTCCTTTTTGAAACTGCTTCACTGTAGCAAGAGATGACAACGAGGGTTCCAGATTGGGAGCATGCTGCAATACCTGACACATGTTAACCCCATTAGTTGCTGTACTCAGTACAGATACACAACAAGGAGAACTTTTTCTATTTTAAAATTCCTGGCACCATAAAGTCTGATCTTCAAATTTTCCCTTAGAAATAGCCAGTTTTTAGTTTTAGCACTCAAATCTGCTTCTTTGTGCTCAGCACTTGTTCAGAACTCGTTGTAAGCACTAAATAAACTACAAATTACCACAGCACTCAAATTTCCTCACAGGAAAACATTTTTTAGTATGTAATAAATAAGCACCTATCCAGGCATGTCTAAGGGTCAGCTCCCGGTGTTTTCTCCTGTCTACCTGATGAATCTGGGCATCTTCGGGCAATGCAGCAATTGCCTCATGTACACAGACAACCCTCTCCTCCTACCACCCAACACTACAAACCTGTGAGAGATTCACTTATATAGCCAAACTGGAAGCAAACATCTCTTCACCCAAGACTGGACTAGACAGTCAACAGGAGAAGGTAAACAGTTGCACCACACCACATTCATCACATAGTCCCTCAAAACCTACACCATCAAAACACACACATAGCAACACAAAACACACACCTACATTTGCGGAGGCTCTCAATAAAAATCTGCTCAAGCAACAGAGACCTCCAAAGCAGAAATGCAAGCAACCTCCACCACCCCAACACAACTCAAATGACACATAGCCCAGAAACTCAGTGTGTCCCTCAACCACAGCCCATAAGGCATAACAACATACCCAAAACTCTAGTCATAGGTGACTCTATAGTCAGGAACACTGATGTTCCATTCACCAGGATAAACAAGGAGACAGTTACTGTCAGCTGCCTGTCAGGTGCCAGGATGCACCACATAATGTACATACTCAGGTCACTCTACAACAAGTACAAATATGACTCTGTCATTGTCCATGTTGGTGTGAATGACCTGAGATGTACCTCCCTGGACTACATGAAAAGAGACATAGAGGAGCTCTCTGATCTTGTAGCCCAGGCAGGTATGACGCTAGCCCTGAGTAGCATCCTGACATCACCCAGAATGATACCACAGTACAAGGACAAAAATGATTGACTTCAACAATTAGGTAAGCTTCTGGTGTCATTCTAAGGGGATCCAGTATCTGTCTGCCTGGGATGACATGATCGACAGACCATGATGTTTTGCCAGAGATGGCCTGCACCTGTCACACTTGGGATTCCAGATACTGGCTAAGGCTCTTGCCACATCTATAGTGCCATTTTAGGCAAGGTTCAAATGTTAAATTCACCACCATAACAGGTACAAGCAAGCAAAATCTGAGGGTAATGCTACCCAATGCTAGAAGTCTAAACTTGAAAATGAATTCACTCGAGGCACTCCTTAAAATGGAGAACATTGACATCTGTGCAGTGACAGAGACCTGGTTCAAGGCACAAGAGAGCATCCCTGCATTACCAGGCTATAAGTCATACCATACCTTTTGGCCAGCTAACCTGGACCAAAACACTAAAGGCAGAGGCATGTCCATATTCATTAAGGATATCCATACCTCCAGGCTAGTTGCTCAGCATAATGCATCCGAGATTATCCAGGTGCAACTAACTCTGGACAAAAACGCAATCCAAATTGTAACTTGCTAGAGATCCCCCACCATGCCCCAGGATTCCCACTCCTCATTTCTTGATATACTGGAAAATATTAGGGTACAACCCAACACCTTAATAATGGGAGATTTCAACTACACCACCACTAACTGGGAAAACTACTCATGTACCAACTCTTTTGTTTAATGTTTTCTGGAATTCATAAATTCCAATGCCTTGGATCAACTTATCTACACCCTCACCAGGGACAGCAATATCCTAGACCTGGTCATTACCAACATGGGTGAACGGTGTTCCACACTAGAGGTCAATTCCTCGTTGGTCAGCTACAACCACAAGCTAATCACCCTAGACATCCACATCCTGCCCCCACAGCCCATTAGGGAAACCACTGTAAAAAATTTCTCCAAAGCCAACTTCACACTTCTTAAGACAGAAGTGGCAAACTTCATGACACCCATGCAGATGGACAATAAAGGTACAACTGCTGAATCCTACACAAATGCACTTTATAAGCATTTACACGAGTGCATGGATCATGCAATCCCTAACAGAACCAAGATGTTATCCTCCAAAAAAAGGAAGCCAATCTGGTGGTCCCCTGCCATAAACACACTCTACAAAAGAAGAAAGAAACTGTTGCAAAAAAGAGTAAAATCCCATGATTGGAGGAACTCCCTGGTCAGCCTCAGTAAGAAGCTGAGATCCCTCATAAAATCATCCAAAACTAGTTACGAAAACAAAATCACCACTGATTCTAAAGACAACCACAAAGCATTCTATAGCTATGTCAAGAATCTCAATGGCAACACTCAGATCTGCTCTGAGTTACAGCACAATGACACTAAATGTACAGAACCAACTAATATTGCCAACATCCTGGCAGATAGGTTCAGTGCTAACCTTACCCCCTCTCAACCCCTAAAGGGCCCATCTCTATACCTGGAATAATGCAAAGTTCCTGTAATCATGGCTGCACAGGTAAAAAACACACTCTCCAAAGCCAAGAATACAGCATCCATGGGATCTGACAACATCCCAGGCTGCATTTTACACAAACTACAGAATGAACTAGAACCCCATCTAAGCACCATGCTCAGTCATAGCCTCACATCAGGCTTTGTGCCCATTGAATGACGCACAGGAATGATTATCACACTCCACAAAGGGGGAGCCACTATAGACCCTGGGAACTACTGCCCCATTAGCCTAACGGGCCTGGTCTGCAAGGCCATGGAATGTATCATCATGGAATTTATAAACAAAGACATTGGTAATCTTCAAACTCTGGACCCCACCCTGTTTGGGTTTGTCTCCTAAACCTGATAGATTTCTTTGAAGCAGTCACCAAAGCCGTAGACGAGGGTAAGGTGGTTCACACAGCCTATCTAGATCTCACCAAGGCTTTTGACACCATCCCCCACTCTGGAATTATAGATAAACTCATTAAACTAGGTATAAATCCCTATGTCACAAAATGGGTAGCCAACTGGCTCACTGACAGAACCCACACTGTGAAAGTAGCAGACTCCAAATCCGACTTCAGACCAGTGACAAGTGGAGTACCACAGGGTTCAGTCCTGGGTCCTCTCCTGTTTGGTATTTACTTTTCTGAAGTACAGGCTAACACAGATGGTCTTTGGCTAACGAAGTTTGCAGATGACTGCAAACTAGTAGCTATAATCAAAACTCCTAAAGATGTGGACATCCTACAAAAGGGCCTCACTGAGACAGAAGCCTGGTGTCAAAGCCATGGCCTCAAGCTCAATTCCAAAAAGTGCATTGTCATCCCCTTTGATAAAAACTCTGTACCCATGAGCTACCACATAGGTGGTTGTCTACTTAACACCAAAAGTGTGATAACAGACCTTGGGAGACAGGTGGACAGTAGTCTCTCCTTTGATAATCACATTGCCACAGTAGTCAGGAAATCCTTCTATGTGACACACCTCATCACAAAAGGTTTCTCATCCAGGAAAAAAGAGGTCATTGTTCCCTTCTACTTGTCACTCATTAGACCCATTATAGAGTACAACACCCCTTTTGGTATGTACCTCACAAGACATCTACAACAACTGGAAAGGCCGCAGAAATACCTTACAAAGAGGATTACCGGCCTCAAACAGATGCCCTGTACAGACTGTCTCACAAAACTCCAGCTTTACTCCATCACATATCACCTACTCTCTGCCTAACATACAAAGCTATGTCAAACCCAGAGCTGTTGGACATGCTCTACTTAAAGAAATCCCAATCCCTCCAAGCTACATGCTCTAGGGACCTAAACCTTGTCACCACAATAAACAGAACATGCTGGAGGAATAGATTTTTGTCCCAGATACTTCCCATATGCTGGAACAAACTATCTATCTATACCAAACAAAGCTCCTCATTAGCACTCTTCAAGAAAAAATTTGATGATTGAATGAGAAATAGAAAATTCACCCTGGGAATCATCTCTGTGGCTCTGCTCAACAGAGGCACAGGAGAATAATATTCTTGGGTGGCAAAAACCAGGGTACCTTTTTGGCTAGGCTTATATAGGCCTTAGGGACAATAGCCTAGTACCTACCTATATACCTACCTATGAACCTATGAAAAGATAAAATTTTCTACTGCTGGGTTTTGTGGTATCCTGTATAATATGCATTTTCCCTGAAACCTAGTTTTAACAGAGTATGAGGCTGACAGCATCTAAGCTGTCAACCTATAGCTCTTCAGGCTTCACTGCCCCAAACACCCTTCTTACTAGGGCAGAAGGGTAGAGAATTTTAGGAGGTGTAATGTCTTTCCACTGCTGGATCAGCCTAGGTAATGATGGTTGGTCTGACCACAGAAAGGCTAAGAGAAGGATCTTGACTTTGTTTGCTGTGACTTTCAGAAGCATCTTGGGAATCAGTAGAATAGAGAGGAGGCATAAATAAACTCCCCTTCCCAAAAGATGGGAAAGGCATTCACCACTCATGATTGGCTTCTAAGAGTATTTAGAGTACCCTTCCAGATGGTATTTTTCCAGTGCAAACATATCCATATCAGGGACAGCACTTATTTTTCTCAGAGTGTAGATGATTTTGAGGTCCAGACTCTATTTGAGGTTGTTTGATCTTATCCTGCTCAGTTTGTCTTGCATTTTTTTTCTAATCTGATAGAATATAAAATTCTTGGAGACACAGTCCTTGAGGGCAGGTATATCCCAAGCCATCTTAGCCACTCTACACAAATGACAGGGGTGTATAGCCTTGCTAGTTTATGTACTGAAAAACTGTGGTGTTGTATGTTATTAAATTCCCTGGTTGATGGCATGATTTTGAAGGCTGTCAAGGCAAGAATCAGGACTACATCTCCTTTAGAATGATATGCTTCCAAATCATGGAGTAGCTCCAGTTCTCATGTATCTTCAGGAGAGCCATATCTACCTCCTCCCAGGCTAGGTACAACAAGTCCCCATTAGAGTTTGTCACCTCTGGAATCACAAAAGACATTCTATGACAGTTTTTCATTCACTACGGCTACCAGGAAAAATATCATCTGATGGGAAGGATCAGTATTTTCCTCAAATAATGACTATATGGCTCCCATTGTTTTTGAGACAGCACTGTGTCCATTTCTAATATAACTGAGCCAAAAATACCATTAGGATAGAGGCCAACATGTAGCCCAGTGCTCTTAGGAACATTATGTGTGACAGGCAGCTCCTCAATATCAAGTCTGAAAAGAAATGTCTTAACAGAGAGGCCTTTACTTGATTTAGGAGAAATCTGCTTTGCTCTGTATCCAGTAGGGCCCCTAAGAAAATTTCTTTCCACTTCAAGGTTTATGTTGAATCCAAAGTCGTTAGACAGAAGCATAATGTCCCTCAATGACCTCTGAATTGTCTACTCTGAAGCCTCCTAAATTAAATAATAGGCCAGATAAGGGTAGTCCTTGATGGTCTAGTGGTTAACTTTTGGCACTCTCTGTGCCACATCCCAGGTTTGATTTACTGTCAGGGAAGCTTTGATGCATTAAACCTCAAAGTCCTCCTAAGCCTATAAATTGCAAAGCCTACCCTCAGCAATCTCTAAAGCACTGATCAAAAGCAACACCAAACACCACACATATGCCTACATGCAGTGGAGCCCCAAGTGCAAACCCCATTCAACAAGCAAACACATTACACAGGACTATTATCATAGGCGACTCCATTGTATGACACACAGATACCTCACTCACCAGCCTGAACAAGGCAGAGATAATGATCAGTTGCTTATATGGAGCCAGGGTCCACCAAGTAATGCATACACTCAAGCCACTACACCAGTAGGTACCAGTATGACTCTATCATAGTCCATGTTGGTGCTAATGACCTTAGACATACCTCCCTGAACTAGATGAAAAGAGAAATTATTGTTCTCTTTGAATATGTGTCTCAGGCAGGTATGAGCCTTGCATTGAGCAACAGTCTACCTTCACCAAGAATGATGCCACAGTATGAACAAAAGATAATTGACTTCAAAAATTGGCTTAGTTTCTGGTGTCTTTCCAGGGCGATTCAATGTTTATCAGTATGGGGGGACATAGTTAAAAAACACATTACTTCACAAAGGATGGTCTGCTCCTGTCCCCCTAGACTTCCAAATATTAGCTAAAACTTTACATAACAAAAGAGAAAAAGTCATGGCTAAAATCTGGAAGAGCAACTCTCATCAGTAGCATGACTAGGGTGGAGCGAGAGGGGCAACAGCCCTAGGCGCAAAGTGTTAGGGGATACGATCAGCCAATCTTGATCACACTTTAATGTAATACTGCCTTTTAAATGCTGGTATTTCATTTGGAGTCAAATCTGAGTGCTGTAACACTCTGTGTGTGGTCTAAACTATAGCAAACAGTTTACTACAGTTTAAAAGTTTTAAATTTTTTTTTTTAACTAAAACCTGAGTGCTGGAATGCTCTGTGCAGGCAGGGTATAAACTGCAGCAACTGTTTTCTGCAGTTTAAAAATGCATTTTTTTTAAGCTAAAACACAAACTCTGCAGCACTCCATGCAGGCAGGGTATAAACTGTAGCAACTGCTTGCTACATTTGTAGCAAGCAGTTTGCTACTGTTTAAAAAGATTTTTTTTAAGTAAAACATGAGGGCTTGGGGCAGGTCACAGAAATGGGACCTGAATGGCTGGGACTGGAGGGAGGGTGTGTGTGTGTGTGTGTGTGTGTGTGTGTGTGTGTGTGCGTGTGTGTGCGTGTGTGTGCGTGTGTGTGTGTGTGTGTGTGTGTGTGTGTGTGTGTGTGTGTGTGTGTGTGTGTGTGTGTGTGTGTGTGTGATGTATCTGGCCACCTGATTGGTGTGCCAGTAGAAGGAAAGCCCATTTTTTTTTTTGCAGTGGGGGCAGGGTACGTAGATCTAACTGTAATAAGCTGATCTCTTCCGGCTTATTACAGCAAAGTGCTTTTTTTTTGCTCTTCACTTGAAGAGCTGAGGGGGTGGGGCACTGGTTGATAGTACTGGCCCTGGGCACTAATTGAACCAGCTGCGCTTCTGACTCCCATAATGAAAGGAGCTCTCTAATTAAATTAAACAGGAAACTAAGAGGACTAATTAAGTCCAACAAGGCCACTTATGAGGTCAAGATAGCCTCACAGGCTAAAGACAATCACAATACTTTCTACAGTTATGTCCATAACCTCAAACACAGCACACAGCAGTGTGCCAAACTGGTGATCAATGGTGCAACCTTCACTGAACATAGTGATAAAGAGAATCTACTGACTGACAAATTCAGCTGAAACTTCACCACCACTCCTCCCCTTCTTACCCACATGAAATGCTTACTGGCATAACCCTCCCCCCCCAACTATTAGCAAGGACCAGGTCCTGGTGGTGCTCGAAAAAGTCAAAAACACAGTCTCAATAGGCCCTGACAATATCCCAGTGTGAAAAAGGCATAAATATACTTGCAAGAAAAGAAAACTCCTGGAACAACCTCATGCTGATCAGGATCTGATGCAAGAATGGTTAGGGAGAGGTGAATTTAAACCAAAAGATAAAAGGTTATATTGGTGGCCCAGGATAGTGGACTACATATACTTTGGTTCACAAAGTCCATTGAACATGTTGGAGAACAAACAAATGCAGGTTTTGTCAAACAGAATTGAAAACAGCTGCACATCTTGTTGCTGGGTGTGATACACTAATGGTAGAAGGCCTGTATACGAAAAGGCCTAAAAATGTGGCATGAGTGTTGCATTGGGGATTATGCAAACATTACACTACTGATGTAGCTGAGAAGCACTGGAAACATGATCCACAAAGCATTATAGAAAATTATGAAGTTATATTAGATGAGATCACACATTACCGACAGTTTAAAAAAAAATAGATGTGAGAAAACCAGATATAGTAGTCCAAGAAAAGAAGACAAAAGTAGCATTGATCATTGAAATTGCTACACCCAGTGATTACAGTGTCTTAATACAGAGAAACACAAAGCCATAAAATACCAGGATGTGTAGGCAGAAACAAGGGCACTGTGGAAAAAGGATACCCAGACAATTCCATTAGTAGTAGAAACAATGGGTCTCATAAAAAATAATTTTCAGTCATATTTAGGTATGCTACCAATATGTCTTACTCCATATGAACTGCAGAAGGAGTCATTTCTAGACACATTGTTGGTGTTGTGAAGCGCACTTTTGACTAACATTAAAGATTGAAACAATACCAATGTCGTGAACTTTAATCATATTTTGACTTAGGAATGGGGCCCATTCCTGTCATGGTATTAGAAACCCAAAAAAACTTGGAGAAATTAAGCCTTGACAAGCCAAAGAGATGTGTGTGTGTGTGTGTGTGTGTGTGTGTGTGTGTGTGTGTGTGTGTGTGTGTGTGTGTGTGTGTGTGTGTGTGTGTGTGTGTGTGTGTGTGTGTGTGTGTGTGTGTGTGTGTGTGTGTGAGAGTGGAATAAACTAGACTTTTCTCATAGAATTCTGATTCTTAAGAATGCAGACACTGATTCCCTCCTTCTAGCTATATAGAAAGCCACTCGAACTCCAAGCCTGAGTCACCTTGGAGGTAATTCTGTGTCACAGGGCTGCAGAGTCCACAGAAAACCTCTTGTTATCATAAATGGGAAAGATTGATGTTTATAGGGCTGACATCTGAATGACTATAACCTAAAGGAAGATGGCAGTTCTTCCCATAAGCATGAACTGCATAATCAGGGAAGCCTTTGGGTGTCTCAAACAAATAAAGTAGGACTGTCCCATTACAAATATCAGGTGCTGCAGTGCAAATTTCTGAAGAAAGGTACTCAAAAATCGATGCTTAGAAACTGGTATATGGACTAGACAGCTTTCTAGTTTCATCTGATGTGTGGAAAATCACATAAGAGGTCATCCCACTGTTTGTCTCTAAAAAGGTCAAGACAGGTGGTGAAACAGTTAAAACAGGCTTTCAGACTAGGGAAAGACTAGACAATGGCCAACCAGGCCCAGTGGCCTTAGACAACAGTAGGGCTGGCAGGGTTGCATGGTCTAATACTCTGTATTCACTTGTTCTTTCAAAGTTTTTTTGGCCACTTCATTTTACAGTGCCTACACTCCTTCTTCAGGGACCTCTTGCAGCTTTGGCTCCTTATGGAGAGTTGTCTTCCAGGTAGAGCAGAGATGCATGTTCTATTAAGATGATGGACTTCTTATCCAGGAAGATACATACATTTTGGTGCCCAGTGAAGAAGAGTCATCTTACTGCGGGTTGTACATCTACATAAATGGTAACCTGGTGGCTCTCCCTAGATAAAGAGAAAATGTAAATAGCAGGATCAGAATCTGTATTCTGCAAGCATTCTTATTTGCATGCTTTTCTGTGGATATTAGCAATATTGGAAAAAACAGTCAATGACATAATCTAATAATATACTATAACATTCAGAAAAATCACTTATTTTATACTCAAGTACAGTTAATCACAAACAGGTTCCTAAAGTAGGTCATTATTATTCTCAGCAAATGAGATGGAAGGGACCAATAAACAAATAAGCTGGTGGCCTTTCACTTATTGAAATAAAATGAACTGATTTACTAGGACAGGAGGCATTCTCAGAATGAGCTGCTTCCCCTTTCAGCCATGCAATAACTGATGCTCCAGGGGAATATCAAAAAGCTCAGAAAATCAAACCAGATGGGCAGGAATTCACCTATGGCTAATTCCCACAAATAACTGATCAAATGTCATTAGTGATCCTTACCATAACCACTAAACGCAGCACTAATTGAATAAACGTCTAATGATAAATGTGATGACCCCACAGCATGTGAATTCACTAAATATAATATGCCTGTTTTCATACATGACCGATGAGAAGGTTATAAAACAATGGTTTAGCTTGTGAAAAGAGTTTAATTCATTGTCTGTTATATATTTATGCCTATATATGTGTTGTGTGGCCTTATGACTCAGGCAGTGTCAGAAAAGGATTCTGCACCAGCCTACAATTCCAATTAACAAACATCCCACAGATAGATAGCTAGATAGCTAGACAGATGGATAAAAAGATCATTTCTGATAACTTAAGTGCTGGGGTGATGAGGTCTCTGCATCTCATCATATAATATAGCAAACTCCAGGTTCTGACCATACAAGAATACTTTTTTCACCTAACTTTTTAAAATTTCTGTCCTTATCCACATGCTACAGTTAAAATGTACATAAAGCAAATGTAGAGAAACAGAACAGTTAGCACTTCTTTGATTTTATATAGTCAAATAATGCGGGGGAACAATTGCTCCGGACAGTTAAAGTTTTCTTTTTACAAGGATCGTTCATTGTGGTTACTATAGAAACAAACCACAATGAACAATCATTGTAAAAAGAACACTTTTACTGTCCAGAGCAGTTGATCCCCTCATTAGTTCAGGCTTTGTCTGATTACATTAATAATTTAGTTTTAAGAGCGATCATTCACTGTGGTTTGTTTTTATAGCAACCATAATGAACGATCACTCTTAAAACTAAATTATTAATGTAATCTGGACAAAGCCTGAAATAATTGTGGGAACAACTGCTCCAGCCAGTAAGTGTTCTTTTTGCAGTTATCATTCATTGTGGTTACTATAGAAACAAACCAATGAACGGTATTAATGTATGGAGTAGCAGAAAAGCAGGACAAACCTTGCCATACCTCTCAGTCTCTTATATCCAAAAATACGGACTTTTTAAAATATTGCTTTTACAAACTTAGAAAGTTGATAGAATAACAGGTTTTGCATTAGCATGAATTTTTTAATGGCTGTGAAACATGAAACTGAAATGTCTGCCATTATTTTTTAATGTCGTTCTAATGATGTGTGACTAATTTGGCCATTATTTTATGAAAAACAGTACAAAAATATGAGGCAAAAATCTGGATATTCTGCACTAGGACTGTAAAAGCAAAGTGTAGTTCACCTGGAAGCCAAAGCAGAATTGGAGTTGAGGATATACAATATATTTAAATGAAAATGGACACCTTGGGTGAGAATGTAAGTGATGTAGTAAAATGGGCATGACTATCATCAGTTGTAGTGTCGACCCAAATTTTCAACATTGGGCTTGTCGCTTTAAAGATGCTTCTTATGTTATGATTTATTATTATAGTATTGGATTTTCTCTTAAGTAGGCTAGTATTGGTTCTACTGATTTGTAGGACTTGTTATTGGACCTGGGTTGGGGTTGATATCACCACTGCATAGCAGGTGAAAGGTAATGTTAATTATGGTTTGTAAGTATTTAGAGAAGGCTAAGTCACATTGTATGGATATCCTAGATTTGCTTTGATAATGGAGGAGTTTGTAGGGGCGTAGATCATAGGTAGTGTGGTTAAAGAGTAAGGGTGAGATGAGTAAGGGGTAGGTAATGAATGTTGAAAGTGAGGTTGAGGTGCAGTGACTTATGTTGGGGACTGCAATGTTGTTCAAGTAGGATGAAGTTAGATGGGCTGTGATGGTGCGTCCTAGTGTTAGAATTATTTGATGGGAGTACATGTTTGGTTTGTTAGAAATGGTAGGAGTGTATACAGATAGCCCTGTGGAATGTGTAGGGGTCCTGACAGTATATAGGTAGGATGGATTGTAGCAACTTTGTGAGTGGGGAGGTACTATGTGTAGAGTGTGTAATATGAGAACAAAGGAGGGGGACAGGGTTGTGGTGGTTGTTTGTATGACTGGCTGAGGGATGGGAGTTGGGTGTGGTAAGGTTATGTATAAAGGAAATTAGTTAGTGGGTGGGTGGGAATGGGGGTAGTGTAGGGGAGCGGAACAAGCCTAAGTGAAGCAAGGGGGAGTGGAGCAGGCAGACTCTTACCTAGGCTAGGAGGTAAGAGCTGAAAAAAAGTATTAGGAGTTTGACTAAGTAATGAAGGCAAGCAGCGTTGTACCTTAATGGCAGGGATTATGCCAGTTACTGTGTGTCCACTATTTATTCACTGTGAATGGAAAGATAACTGCTGTGAAGGGACTTGGGTGACTTTACAGTAGGCAGAAATATTGGAAAATTAAATAACTGTAGAACACTGTCTTGCTTACAAGATGAGCTGCTTATCTGGGCTAAGATTCAGTTGTTTGGTGGTGTTCTGCTGCTAGCTAGTGGCAGTTAGTTGCAATGGCAGGGATTAGAAGAAAGGGGAAAAGGACCTTGCAAGTGTGCACTCTATGCCAATATAATAAAATTAAGTAAAAGCATTAACAACTAGATACAGAAATTAGTTAAACAGGGAATACACCTACATAAAAATATTTCAGAGAATAAAAGTCCCAGTAGTGAGTCCTTTTGCCTTCAGTTGTTTGCTAGATAATTTTCAGAAACTCTTCACTTGGGAGGGAGGGGGGAAGCCACGAGTGAAGAAGATCTAGAGAGAAGACTGTTTCAGAGAGTAAAAGTCCCAGTAGTGACTCCTTTTGCCTTTGGTCATTTGCAGGATAAATTTCAGAAATTCTTCACTTGGGAGGGAGGTCCGGCAGCCACGAGTGAAGTAGACCTAAAGATGTATGAAAAAGGAGATGAAAAGATAGATAACAGAGTCTAGTTGTGGGTAGGCAACAGTAAAAAATTAATATGAGCAAAGTATTGGCTTGGGGGAAGCTGTGGGTGCATGTGCATGGGCAATGTGGAAGGTAAGGATAGACTGTGCTGTTATGAGGTAAGGTACATTCCAGGTAAGTGAGCACAGCATTAATTCACACTTGCGACCAGGCACAACCTACAGGATAACAACAATATTCAGGCAGTCTATTCATTAAATACTATTAGCTACAGTGGGAAATGCTGAATGGTTATTACAGTATTACTCAGGGATGTCAGACAAACATGTGAAATTGCAGAAGAAGCAGTATAACTTGCCTCAAATACATGGACAGTCAACAGATATGAGGGCTGTCTAAGACTGCACCTGTCCATCCATCCTTGACTCCTTTTTTCCTATTTTGTACATGGGGTCAGGGTGTCACTTCAACAGTAGAAATCATCTCAAGCCAAGGTTTATACTGCTGGGTGGCTAGCCCTGCCATGGCAGTTCATCCATACCACTCACTTGCATGCACACTTGCATCTACAGCCAATGCAGAGTGCCCAGTCCACCTACTGCATGTCTTTAGAATGCTGGAGAAAAATGGAGCAGCTGGAGGAAACCCACTTGACTGCAGGGAGGACATGCAGACTCCTCACAGAAGGTACCCCAGCCAAGAATCAAACAGGAGAATCTCTTGCTGTGAGGTGAGAATGCTAACTGCTGCACCACTGTGGCTGCCCTAAAGACTGCACCTGTACTATCCATATAATTTTTACTTTACTGCAATTATCTGGACAAATACACAAATAATGACACACACAACATCCATATAACATACATACATTCTAAAATGGATCAAAATCAGAACTAGTTCTATGTCTGTACTCCTTATTTGCACAAAGATTGGCATGGAGCACCATAGACTACTGTTAATTCCTGTACTAAGTTAATACCTCAAAATATAATTATGCATGCACTAATACTTTGTCAACAGTCACACAAATGAGCGTGTCATCATTGCACTACCTGAAGTGATTTTGACAAAAAGAAAGTAGTGTGAGTAGCTTGTATTACTTTTGTGTGTTTTAAAGGACTGTTGTACTTTGTATATGATGAAGTAACTCTGATGTTGTGTAAATATTTCATTGTGTAACCATATGTCTGTACTCCAGCATGTTAGACTTGCAAATAATGTACAATGGTGTAGGAGCTTTGCACATATACTTGGTGAGTGGCATTAAGTAGTGTCTTTTCATGTATTTGGCCCATCTGTTTGCAATTTCACTGCACATTGTCCAAGCATAAGGATCTTTTTAAAATAAAAAAGCACTGAAAGGCTGCTGTTCCAAGTTTTTAAAATGACACAACAAATTATTACTATTTGCACACCATCATCATGAGATGAACACTCAGGAGTATTTGGTTGTCAGTCCGTGTGTCACAAATGTGGTTGTCATCAACACATCATACTGTGAAACAACTGAATGTCACTCACACTACTGCAATGTACATGGATGACAGGATAGCTATGTTCACTAAGCACTATGCAATTACTTGAGATGAACACATTTGTGTTACTTCTACTTGTCAAGACAGATTCCTTTTCACTGAAATCTGTGATGCACACTAGCTTCCTTGTCACACACTGATGTTGTAATCCTTATATAAGTGCAGTATCTGACACTTAAAATCAGACTTTTTTGTGGGGTTTGCAGTTGATACAATATACTGTAGATTGTGCAGTTACACAGATAAGTATTCAAATACAGCAGTAACGGACCAGCATGATTTTGTGTGTGTGTGTGTGTGTGTGTGTGTGTGTGTGTGTGTGTGTGTGTGTGTGTGTGTGTGTGTGTGTGTGTGTGTGTGTGTGTGTGTGTGTGCATGCACATTTGAAGTAATAAGTAGAGCTAACTTAACCCATTCATCTAATGTATCAACTTCCATTCAGAAGAAACATTTAAAATGTGAGAGGACTCCCCCATCAATTTCTACCTCTTTTATCACAGACATCCTCTCTGCAACACACTAATGAGGTAATCCATTAAAAGTCCAGTATTTTTTTTTTAATTATTTTATTTTACATTTGTTGACCGGGCTAGTCTAACTGGATATATGTCCATTTTCAGTAGAGGCCCGGGGAGAAAAGCTCCAGGAAATAACATACAATGTAAGAAAAAAGCATTGAGACAGTCATATGCAGCAATAATAAAGACATCAAAAACTGTTTAAACAGCTATAATTATAACAGAGAGTTATATTATAAATTCTATGTAAAAATATAGAAGAATAACAATAAAAAAAATAATAATTTTTTTTTTTTTTTTTTTTTACAAATCTTAGTAGGTCTTAGTTTGATAGTATACTTATATAATTTATATGAGAGAACAGGCTATTAAGGTGTTTTAAAGAGTTTAGTATTTAGAGAAGGTAGAAGGTCAGAGACAAGAACTTGTTAGTCAGGGTTACAACAGAAGCATAACCAGTGGGTATTGAAGTAGTGTTTTAGATGTATTTTAAAAAGTGGGAGAGAGGTCTGGGATGTAAGATCAGGTGGTAATTGATTCCATACTTTTCCAACAGAGTTGGAGAACAAGGAATCACCTGCTAAGTTTTTAGATTTAGTTATATTCATAAGCATTTTGTTTGAGGATCGTAAATTTTTGAGATTACTATATGGTGTAATAAAGCTAGAGAGTATGGGAGTATTGTTGGGCTGATTAAGGGCCTTGTGAGTTATTGAGAGTTGATGAAATTGTATCAGATTTGGAAGTTCAAGACAGCCTAGTTTTTTTAGATTAAGACAGTGATGAGTTCTATAAGGGGAGCTAGTAGCAAATCTGGCAATGTTATTATAGGATATAGCTAGTTTGTTGAGGTTCTTTTTGGAGAGGTTAGTGTAGATGGGAGATGCATAAAGAAGGGTTGAGAGTAAATGAGTTCTAGCTATAGTGGATTTAGCTAATGGTGTTAGATATGGTTTTATTCTATAGAGGGATCCTAATTTTCTGTTGACTATTTTTACTGTGGTATTTATGTGTGGGTCAAAGTTGAGGTTATTGTCAATTGTGACTCCTAAGAGTTTAGTGGTCAGATCAGGGGAAATAAGGGTGCCATTATTAGATGTGAGAGTGAAGTGTAAAGGGGCAGTCCTTTGGGTAGGTGTGAAGAGTAAAAGTTTAGTTTTTTTAGCGTTTAGTAAGAGGCAGCGGTTGGAGAACCAGTTTTCTACTGTATTGAAAGCTTTTTGTGTTTGGGATTGTAGTTCGTCTATAGAGGAGGCTGAGCAGACAATAGTAGAATCATCTGCAAATTGAATACATGTGGAGAGTGGGATGGCTAAGTGGAGATCATTGATGTAAATGGAAAACAAGAGAGGGCCTAGTATGGAGCTTTGCGGGACACCTAATGAGATAGGTAGGTGATTAGATAGAGTGTTTTTCCAGAGTACAGCCTGCTGTCTGTTTTCTAGATAGGATGTGAACCAGTTCATGGATAGTGGATTTAGTGAGTGGGACTTTAGGATGTGTAGAAGGATATGGTGGTTAACCATGTCAAAAGCTTTTGATAAGTCTATGAAGACTGCAGAGGAGAGGATATTATTATTGCGGTTTTTGTTGATATAGTTTGTAAAGGAAAGCAAGGCAGTAGAGGTGCTGTGAAGAGGTCTAAATCTGTGTTGACAGTTTGCCAGTAGGTTGTAAAGGAGAAGGTGGTTCATAAGCTGTTTATGGACACATTCTTCCATTATTTTTGCAATAGGGGAGAGCAGTGCTATGGGACGAAAGTTGGACATTTCATTAGAGTTTCCACCTTTGTGTAATGGGATAATGTGAGACATTTTCCAGATGGATGGGATTATACCTTCATTTAGAGTTCTATTTATCAGTAATGAGATGGGATAAGCTATGGCTTTAGATGCTATTTGCAGGAATTCTGATGGGAGTTTGTCAGCTGAGGGGGTAGTTGGTTTTAGTTTTTGGAGAAGGGAGCGAATGTATGATGTGGGTACTGGTTCTAACTTGAATATTAGGGGATCCTTGGAGGTGGGAGTTTGTAGATTAGTGATATTGGGGGATAGGTGGCTGGCAAGAGTTTGGATAGTATTGGTAAAGAAAGAGTTAAAGGCATTTGCTATATCAGTTAAATTGTCAGGGTTACTGCCTAAGGGGTTGGGAGTAATAGTTTCTCCTGGATGAGTAAGTTTATTAATAGTAGACCAAAATTTTTGAGGTTCCTTGAGGGAGGACTGTTGTAGGTGAAGGTAGTAATTTTTTTTTGTCTAGTATGATGGCTTTTTTTGTGATATTTCTTTCTTGTCGAAAAGTTAGATGGTCTGTGGAGTTCTTAGTAGTTCGCCATTTGGCCCATGATTTGTTTCTTTGTATGATTGGTTGCCTAGTTTTCTTTGAGAGCCAAGGAGCAGGTTTAGCTTTCATTCTAATATGGCACATAGGAGCATGGAGGTCCAGGATTGTTAGGAATGTAGAGTTAAAGTATTCAACTGCTTTTTTAATTGGGAGGGATTTTAGAGGTGACCAATTAAATTGTTTAAGGTCTGTTTGGAATTGTTCAGGGTTAAAATGCTTTTTGCTGCGAACTGTTCTAATAGTGATAGGGAAGGTTGGGTTAGTTTTATGTCTGATTATATATGTTAGCAGATGGTCACTAAGGTCATCTGGGAGGGTTCCTGCGGTATACGTTTGGTGAGAGCTATTAGTTAGTATCCAATCTAAGGTGCTTTCTTTTTTATTTAGTTTGTTGATTCTGGTGGGTGAATTAATAGTTTGTGAGAAACCATAAAGGGTAATGTGGTTGGAAGGGTTTGTATTGATACATGAATTCCAATCAATGTTAACGTCTCCTAGGACTATGGTTTCTTGTGGGAGTTGAGAAGACAGTCCACTGAGTATTTTTTCAAGTATATCAATGTTGTTACCTGGGGGGAGATAGATGCATATAATATTTATAGTTTTAAGTCTGTTAAGCTGGAGTTTTGAGATAAGTATTTCACTGTTGAAGTCTAGAGGTAGGTTAGGATTAATGGTACTAAGTTGTAAGTGTGCTTTGTAGAGAATTGCTATACCTCCACCTTTTTTCAATGTGCGGTCAACACGAAAAATACTGTAGCCTGGAGGTGTGATTTCACTATCTTTTATTGTGGGTTTTAGCCATGTTTCTGATAAGCAGAGGATATCAAATTGGTGGACATCAAGGAGGGCATGAACATGTGGTATTTTATTGCAAATGCTATGTATGTTAAGATGAGCAATAGTGAGAGAATTGGGTGGGTTGATGAGAGGTCCAATGTTATATTTGGTTTGGGAGTTATTTATGGTGGTAGGGATAGATGTTGGGCCGGGATTAGGATGAATGTCCCCATCTTTTAATGTGTGGAGAAATATAAAGTATTTTGGTCTGAGAGGTTTACAGTAAAAGTGAATTGTTAGTTTAGTTTTTAGTTTATTATATTTAATGTGAACTATTCTATGAAATTTAGCACTTAGGTAGGTAGGTTGAGAAGTACTAGTTAGAAAGGTAGGTTGGTTTGGTATTATAAGTGTTAAAGTGTGTTTGGATAGAATATGGAGGGTGTAGGTAAGAGGTTTTTCATAGGAAGACAGGAGATAAGTAGTAGATAGAGTTGTTAGGAGTGTGATAAGTAACGGTATTTGTAGTAGGTAGGGCATGATTAGGTGGGATGCAAACTAGTGTTAGAGGTAAGTGTTTAAGGTTGGAGGGAGGTATAGAGGTGTATGTTAGGAGGAGTTCTTGTGGGAGGGACTAATTAGACAGGTAGGGGATAGGTGAAGTATTGGTGGAAGAGTGATAAGGTGTGAATGGGTGTGGAAGTGAAGGGAGGTATATGATTGGTGTAATATATGGTGTGGGTGTGTCTATTGGAGGGATAAATGTAGGACCACTGGGGTGGGTGGGAATTGGGGGTAGGGTAGGGGAGCGGAGTGAGCCTGCAGGGCGAACGGAGCGGGTTCAGACAAAAGAGTAGAGTTTCAAGGAGAACAATCTGTTAAGTGGGTGAGTTCAACAGGTAAGTCACAAATGAGAAAGGGTGGGAGAAGGACTGTGAGACTAGCTGGAGGTTAGAAAGGGTAGTAATAGAACAAAAGTGTAGGAGACAGTATGAGAGTGAGAAAGAGTGAGTTAAGGAGAAGCAATGACTAAGAGAGTGGAAAATAGAGGTACGGTACAGCAGATGAGTGTAGGAATAGAATTGCAGATAGTTAGAGGAGAGGCACCAGTTAGTGTGTGGTCACTAAACAGCTTTGAAGATACTCTTGCAGGGAGTCTGGCAATGGCGATATGGGGTATATTACTACCCGAGAAGGGAGAGAGAGGTTGGTTTTAGGGCAATGTTTAACAGATTAGATAATTACTGGCTTGATAGACTAGCTGCTGGCAGTCCTGCTAGGGAAACTTGTCTAGCCTAGCAGTGACATTAAACATTAGGATAAGCTCAGAGTTTGAGGATCGGTAGTAACACATACTTTCACTGTCTTGTAGTGGGCTGGCTTCTCAGGGAGGTGATAAATAAGGTTCCAGCTCTGACAAATATGTTGAGGCTTCCAGTTGGATGAGGTCTAGTAATTTAGTACAGGGATGTACTGGGTCACAGGTTTCACTGTCTTGTAGTGGGCTGGCTTCTCAGGGAGGTAATAAATAAGGTTTCAGCTCTGACAAATATGTTGAAGCTTCCAGTTGTATGAGGTCTAGTAATTTAGTACAGGGATGTACTGGGTCACAGGTTTCACTGTCTTGTAGTGGGCTGGCTTCTCAGGGAGGTGATAAATAAGGTTCCAGCTCTGACAAATATGTTGAGGCTTCCAGTTGGATGAGGTCTAGTAATTTAGTACAGGGATGTACTGGGTCACAGGTGTAGGACAAGCACTGGGCAAGGTGCACAGCAGCAGTAGTTAGACTTCTCCTGTGGTACATGCAGTTGATACTGTGTAATGTAGATTGCATAATTAGATACTAGTGGTTAAAATCCAAAGGAGTTGAACTAGTTTATGTGTGTGTTTCTGGAGTTAGGTAGGTAAGGCTTCAGCAACACAGCTGATGTGCACAATTCCACTTAGGAGGAGCATTTGCACTGGTGGAGTGTTCCCACATCAGTTTGTTGCACTAACACTAACATTTGTTCTGCTACACTGTTGAGGTCATCCTTCAATCTCACCATTACAAGAACACTATTCCTGTGATGATTGTAACTGATACTGCATACTCTAGATTGTGTAACTAGATAGGTGGGTGGTTTGAATCGAACCTTGCAGAAATCCTATGTGTGTGTGTGTGTGCGTGTGTGCGTGTGTGCGTGTGTCTGTGTGTGTGTGTGTGTGTGTGTGTGTGTGTGTGTGTGTGTGTGTGTGAGTGTGTGTGTGTGTGTGTGTGTGTGTGTGTTTGTGTGTGTGTGTGTGTGTGTGTGTGTGTGTGTGTGTGTGTGTGTGTGTGTGTGTGTGTGTGTGTAGTGACTGGTAGAATTGACTTCATAAAAAGATCTGTTGCAGACACTTCCTCATACAAGACACATGTATACTGGGACAGGGCTCCACCATTGATTTCTTCTGATTTTATCACAAACATCTTCTGTGTAACAAACTGATGAGGTCATCCTATTAAATGTGTACTATTTCACTAATGTAACCAGACTTCTCCTGTGGAGCTTCCTGTTCATAATGTGTACTTTAGACTGTCTAACTCGATAGGTAGGTGGTTCAAATCCAACAGTGTGGAAATGGTGTGTGTATATGTATTACCATGTAGGACAGGCTTCACTCACAGATTTGATGTCAAAACTTCCACTCAGGTATTTAAACCAGGATAGAGCTTCCCCATCAATCTATTGAATTTTTAGTCAAAATACATTCTCTGCAACACAATTATGAGGTCATCTTTTCAAATGTGCACTATTTCAGTCTTGTAATTATACTTCTACTGTGCTGCTTGTGGTTTGTGCTGCATACTGTAGATTATATAACTAGATATGGAGATGGTTCAAATCCAGTAATGTGGAAATGGTATGAGTGTGTGTGTGTATGTTTAGTGGCAGGTAGATATGGCTTTTACAACAGATCTAATGTGTATGCTTCCACTCAAACAACACATTTGCAGTATAGGAGGGCACAGCCATCAATTTATTTTACCTTTAACACAAGCAATTGTTGTGCTAAACACTGTTAAAGTAATCTTTTCAAATGCGCATTATCTCAGTGTTGCAATAAGACTTCTTCTGTGGTGCTTATGATTCATATCATGTCTCTCGATTGAGTAGCTAGATAGTTAGGTGGTCTAACTCTAACTGTGTGAAACTGGTATCTGTGTGTGTGTGTGTGTGTGTGTGTGTGTGTGTGTGTGTGTGTGTGTGTGTGTGTGTGTGTGTGTGTGTAGTGGTAAGTAGATGTAGCTTCAACAAACAGTGTGATGTGTACACTTCTCCTCACTTGACATGTTTACAGTGGAAGAGGGCTCAGCTATTAATTTCTTACCCTTTTTATACAAATAATTGTTGTGCCACATACTGATGAAGTCATCCTTTCAAATATGGTCTATCTCAAACTTATATTGAAACTTTTTCTGTGGCACTTGTGGTTGATACTGTGTAACTTGATAGGTAGGTGGTTTAAATTCAGTAATGAATGCCTACTGTGAGCCTGGACTCTTCCACCACTTTCAGTCCCTTTTAGCATACATACACATCACCCTTTCACACCAATGGTCATGTAATCTTGTCAAATGTGCACTCACACCATAAACAAACATCTTGGATGATACTTGCCATTCATGCAATGTCATCTAGCTTGTGATCTTAGGTAGTTGGCTTGAACCCATACATGACAAGACAAACTCAGTCATGTCAGAGTGTGTGTGTGTGTGTGTGTGTGTGTGTGTGTGTGTGTGTGTGTGTGTGTGTGTGTGTGTGTGTGTGTATGTGTGTGTGTGAATGTACATATAAGAAAGAATGGTGTCACCCACATATCTTATCTGTATATGTATAACCAGAAAGGTCTCTTTTGCTACTTACTGTCCATTTTAGCACAGACAACTTTGTTAAACACTAGTGAGCCTATTTTTTGAAATGTGATTCATCTCATCCCTGTAGTATCCCTCACCTGTAGTGTCAGAAAATGATACAGCATTCTGTAGCTTGTGTATTAGTAACTCATGGGTTTGAACTTGGCATTATTTAAGTATTATTCTTCTACAATCACAGGGATGCCTGTATTATGCAATATGTGTGGTTGGGAGCACCTGCCATCATGCAATATTTTGTGACAAAGAGGGTTATCACACCAGTTTTTCAATCAATTTAAAGGCACACATATGCCTTGCGGCAATAAGATGATGTAATGCTTTCAAACAGACCCTGTCTCACATTTGTAGTAAAACTTATTTTGTGGCACATGCAGATGAGACAATATCCTGTAATTTGTGTAGCTAGAGAATACGTGTTTGAAACCTGCAGTGGCTGAATACTATCAGACTGTGTCAGTATAAAGTTATGTATGAACTGAATCTGTCCACCACAGTTAATGTGTACAATTGCAGTGGGAGAGGGCTCTGCCATTACTTTTAACCCAAACAACTGCATTGTACCGTAATGATGATGTATTCCCTTTAAATATGTTCTGTCATACAACTGTGGTAAGACTTCACCTATGGTGTACATAGCTAATGCACAGCTCTGCAGACTGTGGACTTACATTGTCAGCATTCAACTCAAGCAAAGGACAACATAATGTGAGTGCACTGATGTGACATGTACACCATTGCATCAACTTATTTCTGTCTAGTTGTATTTCTAACAAAGTCCTTTCATGCCAGTGAAATGGGTGCTTCTGTGATGCATGGTGGTGTTTGTTATCCTGTGGAGCATGCAGTTAATACTGACGTGTATATCATGTGTATCCAGTTTGGAAGTAGCTCAAACCTGGGAAAGTATATGTGCAAAACAATATGGATGAACAAGAGTGGCTTACACAACCAGCAGTGATATTGGTCAATTAGACTTGTCTGAGCAGTACTATTGCTACATCCCATTCATCTTCAGAATAATTTGTATTGGATAAGTGTACATCAAAGGCCTTTCTTACTTCACACCTTGAAGTGTGCTCTTTTTGACACCAATCATTGCTATCTCCTGTGGCAGACATAGTTACCACACAGCTCTGCATAGTGTGGAGCATGATTGGCAGGGGTTGGAATCTGTTAGTGTCTGTTAAGCAGTTTTGACAGACAGGAGTGGTCTAAGCAAAGACTCGAGATATGGTACACCCACTACAATAGGATAGGAATGTAACCCATCCAAGTGTGTGCTTCAAGACACATCAGATATGCTTCTTTCTGGTGTATCAGTGGTTGGTATACATCTCTCAGACATCTGAACTTGGCGTGTGTTCTAGTCTCTATAACTGCTGAGAATTGCAATGAATACTAACAGGCATTACTTATTTTCTACAAAAATAATGATCTGTATTGCATGACTTCATGCAAACATTTGCATTTACATGTTTTATTTTATTCACATTACAGGGCTTTAAAAGAGACAGGACATAATTCATCATTTTTTAATATGTGCCATGCTGCAAAATCATCACAAAATGTGAGTGTGCCTATGTTATGACACTTTCTTCAGGTGTTGTGTTGGGTAGTTGATGAATTTGCTGTATTTCCCATACTTAGTTATGAGCATGCCCAATATAATGATGTGCAGCAGTTAGCACAAAATACATTAAGTAATCCATATTCTGGGATAGTTCCTGTCATATGCTTTTTTTGTCACTGGTAGTTTTTTGTAGTCATCTGCATGCTCTGGTTTTGCAATTTAGTTTACAAAAATCAAGCACATATATTGTATCTTTTTCATGGTGACTAACTCAGCATCTATCAGAATCATATTATTTGCATGCTTTTGTGAAATGATAACCAAACATGCTCTTGACTCAGAAAAAAAAAAATTATTTATTCATTTATTAATTACATTTGTTAACTTGGTTGGTCCAGCTGGGTAACAATTTACCCTTTTTCAGTGGACACCCGAGGGGAAAAGCCCCAAACAGACATAGAAGTAGAAACAAGTTTACAGTAATACAGAGCAAAACAATGCCGTGAATACTATGGATAAGAAAAAATAATGTACTCCATGGAATTATACATAGCTTTATACATAAAAAACTATAATAATAAGTTTGTAAGAAGAAAAACACAATAATAAATCCAGGAGGTATGCAGTAGTATTATTGGATTAGTGGCTAGAAGGAGAATTATGTATGTACAAGGGGCCTTAGATCAGAGGAAGAAATGGTGCAGAAGAAAAAACTAGTAGAGGAAGGATGTAGAAAAGGTATTATTTTCTATCATTTTATCATTTCTATCATTTTATACGTTATAGCAAAACATATATATTGTACGTGTTCAGAGAGGCATGCCCATATTTAAAACTCTGTCTACTTTCCCTAAAAGGTGTTAAGCTGCACAAAACAATATAAAAGTGAGGTTAGCAGATGATGTTATTCTGAAATTTCATAAGCTTAAAGCAGTACAGGGATATTATCATTTGATTTTAGGGTGGAATTCAAGTCAGAATACCCTTTGTTAATTGAGTGTTGCCAAGTTTTATAGTCTTGTAAAGTAACAAACTGATATTGATCTCTGGTGTTTCATTATGTTTTGCATACCGACATATTCAACATATTATGTTTCAGTCATATTTGCTAACAGGCTTTCACTATTTGGCTTTTTGACTATGGTCTTTTGCATTCAGGGATTTAGCAGTGCTCTCTTTGAACAAAAGTGCATTGAATAAAAATCGAATTATGCATTCTTTTCCCATTCCCTTTTATTTTCATTGTGTTATCTATGCATCAGCCATGCTTTGTTTAAATAGTGTTTTTTGTGTATGCTATAGTGATTGCCAGAACTATTTGTCTGTAACTTCATGTCTTGTGGCCCAAGTAATACCTTAAAAGGATCAGTTTGGACTAGTATACCTGTAAGATTAACAGAGACTAATAAGTAAAGCAATAAATGTAGGTTACAGCTGAACCCCAGTGGAAATGACATACATGTGTTTTTTGATAGTGCTATATATGCCAATATACAGCTATGAAATGAGAATTGTATACCCCATTAGCACAACCTCTCCATGCACTGCAGCTCTAAATTGTGGATGCAGTTTAGATGTACCATCTGAGCCTAGATTAATATCCACATTTATATCTTCTCAAATGTTTTTGTCATTGTGGAACATCTGTTGTAAATCGTCAAGCTTCATAGTCTATTTTGCCGGTGGAAAATTAAGGTATGTAAATGCGTGAGCCTTCTTAAATTCTTCTACATGAAGACGTTTACAATATGTTGAAAAGTGATGGACCATCAAATCAGCTTCAATTATTTAACATCCTCATGACAACCTGTTACAAGTCAACAAATTAAACAGAAACTTTACAGTCAAAATTCACAAGATACTCTCTATAGAACTATTTAATCAAAGGGAGCTCCTGAAGGCTAGAGGCATGAACTCTTACTGTTTACTCCATGATGATGACAGTACATTTGCTCAAACAATTCCACTTTGGACTTACTGTTTAGTTTATGATAGCACTATTGCAACAGAGTAATCTAATAACATTGGTCTCTAATCTCTCTGCTGTTTCTTGAGTGACCTTATGGAAACTTTCTTCATCTAAACAGAGAAACAGTGTGTTTAGGAACTCATCATAAGTTAGAAACTCAATAAGTAAGCCACAGGAGTTAGTTTCAGTGTAAAAATTACAATATATTTTATGCATACACGGTTCACTGTTCTTGTGAAGTATAGATCATAGTTTCCATCAGAACCATAACTAGGGTGGAGTTAAGGGGGTTGCTGTTCTGGCTGAAGTTATTAGTGGACATAATCAGTGGTGGGGGAGTGTAGTACCAATGTTGCTTTATTTACCATAAATTGCATGTGTCTTTTTGTCATTTACTTAATCAGACTTGAAGTATGTCAATCCTGTTTTTAAAAACTCATGTTTTAAAAAAAAACTCCTGTAATTACTATTTATCCTCTGTTTGTAATTTGTAGTTTGTAATATGTTATTGCTATTTGGGGCTTTAGGGCCTCCTCTGAAAATGGGCTATCACTCAGTCAGACATACCCAGTTCACAAATGTCAAAATAAATGTCAAAATAAATATATACATAAATACAGCTGTAAAGATATTTTAACTTCTGAGTTTGTAGTTGAACTGTAGCAAGCTGGTTGTTACATTTGCAGCAAGCATTGTGCTACTGTTTCAAATAAGAAAATGTATTTTTGGTCTTCAGCTTTAGGCTATGTTTTTGTACACTGATAGATTGTAAAATGTCCATGAATCAAATCTGGCAAAAATCAACTGTAAGGAAAGTGCATGTTATATTCTTTATTTGCCTAAAATGTCTGAGCAAATTGAACAGCTAGTTGAAAACTGTGAAGTCTGCAACAAGTTCACAAATCAGATCCAGAAGCAGGAAATGTTACCACATGAAGTGTTGGATCTTTCCTGGATAATAGTGGAAGTGGATCTGTTTCTGTATAAACACGAGTATAATTTTCTTTGTAAGCATTATTTTTCAAAGTAATCAGAGATAGTATAGGTGGATGAAATTACCAGTCATAGTATTATCATAGTACTGAAATCTCACCTTTATCATACATGGTATACAAGATTGTTGTGCCAAGAATTTGTCACTTTTGTGAAGCAATAAAATGTAAACATACTGTCTGAAGTCCACACTATCTACAGAGCTACAACAGGGTAGAATATATGGTCCAGGCTATGAGAACTCTGATAAAGAACTGTACTTTAAAAATTCAGATTGTTCTTTCAATCCAAGAATGTAAGAGTTTTAACTGGCAGAAATGATGATGGAAACACATCATAAAACTAAACTCATTATGTGATGTTAACTATCTGTTGCTGTGAATAAAAGGAATGCTACTGAGCTACTAGAAGAGAAGCAATATAAACATAAATGTTGCTATGATAAATACTCAAAGAACCTCACTGAAGTGCAAAAATAAAGACATTCCTTTGTTCAGTTATCAAAATTCCGAAGTGTTACCTCAAGACTCTGAGCTACACAAAGTACTACCACTTTTTCCACGTGAAATGGTTCCCCAAACTCAGACGACTTTAGGATTCAGAAGTTTGTCCAATTGTCCCTTTTGTAAGTTTGAATACTCAGTGAGCTGCTTGTCCAAACAGCATTATAATTTTAGATTAACCCAGTATCATTGTTCTAAATAATTATAGTTCCATATCAACCCAACATCATAGTTCCAGATCAACCAAATGTGAAACAATATCCAAGACGTAAAAGTTTTATCATGAAAGAGAATACAGTGGTTGTAAACAACATACACAAAAAGATTTCCTAAATTTTTAAGTTGTTATTTTTCCAAACAGCATATCTAAGTTGTTCATTTTTACTGCATCTTTCTTTTAAAGTAGACAAAATTTATTTATTTTATTTATTTATTCCAGTTTGATGACCGGGGAGGTCCACTGGGCTCGGGGAGCCTGTTTTCAGTGAAGGCCCAGGGAGAAAAGCTCCAACAATACATAGTTACATGAATAATTACTATAGCAATAACCCACTCCTGGGTGTGGGTAATGCTGGATTTACCCACGGTTGGCGTGGTTTGGTCCTGAGGGCGAAGCCCGAGGGACCAAACAAAGCCAACCGTGGGTAAATACAGCATTACCCACACCCAGAAGTGGGTTATTGCTATTATACCATGACATTATTTAAGAAAAGAAACTGTTACTTTTCTTAAATAATGGCATAGTATAATGCCTGTTTACTGCCCTTCCGCAGATGTCTGGCATCTGCAGCAGTTCTGATGTACTGCGCTCCTGCACAGTACATCAGAGCTGTGGGCAAAAGCAACGGAGAAAGCAAGATATCCATTGCTTTTTTTTAGTGTTTCACTATGTTAAATGGGTTTAACATAGTGAGACAGCTTTAAAATAAGCAACGGAGATGTCCGTTGCTTATTTTAAAACTGTCTCGCTATGTTAAACCCATTTAACATAGCGAAACACTAAAAAAAAGCAATGGAGATCTTGCTTTCTCCGTTGCTTTTTTTTAAAACACTGTCTCGCTATGTTAAATGGGTTTAGCATAGCAAGACAGCTTTAAAATAAGCAACAGAGATTTCCGTTGCTTATTTTAAAGCTGTCTCACTATGTTAAACCCATTTAACATAGCGAGACAGTGTTTTAAAAACCAAGTTATACTAGTGGAAAAAAGTCCGGGGGACCGGACCTTTTTCCATTAGTATAACTCGATTTACAACGGGCACGCTGGCCAATCAGCGTGGACATTTTGGAATAATAATGGGGGGTCATGGTATAATAAGAAACTTTGCGTTACTGACAAATAAACAGGTAGCATTCATAAAGAAACAGACAATTACAATTTTGTTTAGGTGTAAAAAACAGGCAAATGGCCTTGAGGCTAGATTTTACAGTATAGTTATTTATACATAATACAAATGAGCAAGGTTAGCTAGGTGAGAGGTTAACCAGGAGTAAAAGTGGAGGAGACCTTGAGAGGTATAGGGTGAAGAGTACAGTTGCATTTCCTGGTTGAGTAAAGGTGAGAATGAAGAAAAGTTTTAAAGTTTTCGAGGTTATTACAGGTCCTAAGAGTGGAGGAAGAGCATTCCATTTTTTGGCTAAGGTGAAGGAAAGCAGAAGTTGACCAGCTGGGCGCTTGGGTTTATGGATTGTGATTAGGATTTGGTGGGTAGATCTAAGTGTTCTTCTATGGGGAGTATATGGTTGTAGGATATTGGATAGTACAGAGCACTTGGTAGGTTGGAATAGTAGTCTATAGGCAGTCATGATTTGGAGAAAGTCAAGTTGGTTATGGAGTTCAAGCTAGTTTAATGAGTGAAGGGAGGAACAGTGATGACAGGAAGATTTGGCTTTGGTAGCAAATTTGGAGATCTTATTGTAAATGTACAATACAAGGAGAGATATCTGTTAATGGGTTTTGGTGGCATGTGACTTTTATCAGACAGTTCACCAATGGTGAATGCACATAATGTCCAACACATTTTGATTTAATCATCTTTTTTCATTCTATGTTTTACTATGTACATGGCAGAATCAATAGGCTTAGTTTAATGTATGTATTCCTACTTTATAATTTAATAAATTCCTTTGAGTTACTTTAAGGTTTTCATCTGGCACTTCTCCTTTCTGTTTATTAGTAGTTGCCATGGGAACAATATCATCCAGTTGGGTGATAAAGATCATATGAGAAACTTATGCTGTGTAATGTAGATACTGGCAGTTGACAGTTTATGCATGGAAGTCAAGTATTAAGATTCATTAAAGGATCTGACTATATATCTATAACTACAAATCAGTTGTTTAACTAAATAAAATCAAAACTCACTCAGTGAGTATCAAAGTTTCCATTGAACTTTACTGTACCTGAGCATTACAGCTGATGTTATAGTACCTATTCTAAAGCTGTTTTGTTAGGGGCTAGTATTGTGTTCTTTGCCACTTTCAGTTGAACTGATGATGCCCTTTTGCTCTTAGTGTGTGGTTATGTCAAAGCAACTTTTCCTAAATTATATCACATGACAAACAGTATGCAGTTCTAGGTTTAGTATCTTGAATACTGGTTGATAAAGAGTGTTCATACATTTGTCAGGATATACGAGCAGAGAAGCGAGTTTATGTCCATAATCACACAGTGACTCAATATGCAGCACTAATCAGTATTTGTTAGGAAGGCAGATAAAGAACTATAACATTTTTAGCTGAGATAACCTTTACTTTCATAGTAACGTTTAGTACAACACTCAGTTACTGAATTAGTTATTTCTTTGTCTAAACTTGTGCAACCTTATAACTTAGATACTTTCAACATTAATAAAATAACAAAGGTAACAGGCCTTAATTCAAGAGGAGTACATTTCATATATAAGGCATCCATTTAGAACTTAATGCATTTTTTTCTTTTATTAATAAAAATGAAAACAGATTCTACACATGATCATAAGAAAAAGGCCATGAAATGGTCACTTGTGATGGTAGACAGTAAATTAGCATTCAGGTCAAGACTTGTAGTCAATTGGGCCCTCAACCCCTCACAAAGCCCCCATCTAGCACCCACCAGTCATGTTCAGGTGCGAAAAAAAAATCTTCTAGAGTTTAGGATAAAAAAACACTATTATATATTTATAACAGCATTTTGTTAAACCTTTCATTAACTTTAGCAAAGAGCAACAATTATCAACACACACAAGCACTGACGGTTGGAATTGTGTGAAAGTTGTCAATCATTTTTCAACTTGCAAGATGTTTGATGTCTAATTTTGCTTGCAAAGTTGAAAATCAAGGACCAAATAGCAGCTTTTATACACTGCTGATGGCAACCCTTACAACCACCATTTCAATCTCAATTACCTAAATGATTACATATGCTGCTTGCAGAGACCAATCAACATCTCTGCCAGTCATGCTCCCTAACATCTTGCTCCCAGGCAGCTGCCTCTTTGCCCCACCCTATAGTTATGGCTATGATTCAGGTAGGGCATGGACTGACACCAAGCTGTAACTGAAGCTAATCCCTCAACACTTTTTTAAAGAGTAGTAGGCTTTGCACAAATCACTTTTGAAGAGATACTGCCCAGTATGAAATAATGACAAATATGTGACAAGGCAAGTCATTTTTTTTAATCATCATTTGTTATTTTAGATCTATTTCATTTTTGTTAAATCATTATGCTCATACACTAGAATTGTTTTTAGTGATTTGTGTTCCCATTTGTTTCTCTTAGACCATTTTGAAAATGATAGTTATTACTGAGACAGAAAAAGGAAATCAGGCATTGTGCTGAAGTACTGTAACTTTACTGACAAAGACATGGGCAGCAAATGTATTACATGAATTAGTGAAAGCAACAGAAGTTAAGGATGTATAACTTAGCTAGAAATTTTTAGAAGCAGCATTTTATGCAAGAAATTATTTTGTTGACTAATTCCCTGCAATGGAAATCTGCAATTTTGAATGTCTACATCCTGAGCCTTTTGATAAGTTAAATCCTGACAGTTCAAACAAATGTTCATATTTCTAGAACCACAGCTATTACTAAATAAGTGCCGATAGAAAACTGTTCAGCACAAACTAAGCTTTTCAGTGGTTACATTCATTAGATTCTATGTCTTAAATTTACCTTTATAAGTCACAATAAACACTGCAAATATTACTTTTGTAATTGTAAACAACTTACAATACTTCAGCAATCGCTCATGCTACACACACACATACACACACACACACACACACACACACACACACACACACACACACACACACACACACACACACACACACACACAACAGTTATCATAAGTGTGAGCTTTCATATGAGGCTAAGTAGTTCTGTGTTGCTTGGTTGTTGAAATAGAGAAATAAAATATTATAATTTTGACAATATAAATAAACAGTGTATGACATAACATTTAATACCTCTTTGGCTGCAATAGACAGAGGCTGGGTATGGGCTTCTGTACAGATCATCCCATTTACTGTTACTGTTACAGTAGCATCAGGTACTGAAGATACAAGATACCAAGGATCACAATGTTTATTGCTATTCCATTGAAAATTAGTATCAGAACATTTTATGCATGTGCGTGTACTGGTTCATTTGTTTAGGGGGAGTTTCTTAGCTATGTGTTTGTGTGGCCTTATAATTGATATATACACATTTGGAGAGGTATGGTTGTATTGCCACCCAAATCAGGGGTGCAGTGGGGCCTAGATCACATGCAAAAACTGCTTGCAGCTTAATTTTTTTGCTCTTGACTATTTTGGACGTTAATTTGGAGTACTATGGATTGTCAGGTTTAAGGTATTTGGGTTTTAGTAATGAGACTGTCATGTATCAATATAGCTGTGCTGCCTATCATGTAAGCTTTATAAATCTTTCAATAGCTTGCATGTAGCATGATTTTTGCAAGTATTAATGAAAATATGAACCATCAGTATTAGATGCATAGATATCTCAATAACATGATCCTAGAAAATGCCTGGAGGCATCCCTAGAGTTCAATGAGTTAGTCCCAACTTGCCCTATCTCCTGAACATGCAGTAAAGTTGCTTTTTTAAATTAAATTTTCAGGACATTTATTTTTAAGAGTTACAAAAAAAATTAGCTGAACAACACATTCCGATGTGGTTTACTATATATTTCTTCTACGGCTAGGCTTTTCTGCAGTTTCATAAACAATGCCACAGCCAGACTGAACTAATAGTTAGCATGGAACAGAACATAATGCTAAACAGAATTAGGAAATACATTTCTGAAGAAGTAATGTCTATGTCTGAATCTGATGTCTGCAACCCCATTGAATTTTCCGGCTCTTCATAGCTTAATTTTGTCTGGAAAGAATTACTGGCAGGCAAACAAATATTATTTAAGATCAGATTTAACATATGGATGGGGTCACTGAGATTACAGAAGCCAGATGTTGTAGCAGGAGATGGTATTGCCTTCTTACAAAAGATCATAAAGTTTTTAATTATAGGCACATAAATACTCAAGGTAATATTTACCATTAGGACTCAACAGCATAATAGAAAAATGCAGTATAGCCATATTGCCAAAGACTAATCTTGCTTGAAACTGTCATTTATTATGCAGGAAGTAGATACAATCTGAAGTTTTTAACTGACTGTCTGCTTTTTCAATCTGGCAAGACAAGAGTCTGAAATAAGACTTCCAGACAATATTTCTGGGTTAAAAACTATTACTGATTTCTTGTCACAAACATTTACCCTTCCAGTCAATATAATAATAGCACTATAGAACAGAACAAAATTAAGCATTTTAACCAAAGGCCAGAAACTAAACCAAGTTAGGAGAAATAGCTGGGGGAAACGATCACCATGCCCAGCCTTTGTTTTTGCAGAAACAGACTACAACTGATACTGAATGGGGTAAATTGTTTTATGACTCATAAGCCAGTGCAGTGTCATTTTTTGTTATCCAAAAGACTTAAGCAGCAAACAGGGGATCTGATTTGGCTATATATTTCAAGTGAGATGTCAGACTTGATTATCTGTTTGCTAACATCACTTACTGATCCAAGTACTACATTGGCCTGTCACTTTCTTTAGATGTTTAGCAAATTAAACATTTAAGCATAAATCATACCTCTCAACTGTCCAGATTTTTGCAGAATGTCAGATTTTTGCCTTGTATTTTTGGTCTGTTTCTCATAAAATTTGTGGTTTTCTGGCAAATCACTGGGATGGTCTGAGAACTGAAGTCACTAAATAATGACATGCATTTGAGTTTTAGACTTCAAATCCTTCAGAAAATGTATAACAGAAACCCTTTTGCTCTAGCAACTTTCTAAGAGCAATATTTAAAATCTGTCTCTATTTTTGGGCCTTTGTCCACCCATTTTGTCATACTGTGTCCAGATTTCTTGCATTAGGAGGTTGAGATATAAGAGCATGCTTATTCCTGTCACTAAGTACACCTTCTGTCTCAGTCTAATGCACATTTAACCATACTGAAGATGAAATAACTGTCATCTGCCAAAAACATGGTTGCTGTCTATATTACAGTAAATATATTCATCCTATAAGGTCCCCAATATAGAATTTTGTCAAATAAAAAAATACAAGCAAGTCCTTTAATGTTCCCCCAAATATCATACTAGTCACTCCTCATAGTTCCTATGTCCACATGCTCCATAGGTGCTTACTAGGCTATTGATATGTGAGGACAGTAAGAAACTTACCCTCATATTCCTATGGTAGATTTTAGCCATTATATTTTGTGTATGAATAACCGGGGGGTGCAGAACAAAGACATGTTAGGCATACCTCTCAACCTCTTAGTACTCTTATAAATATCAATTTTATGTCTTATAAAGATTGTTCTTTTAAACCTAGAAAGTTGCTAGATTATCAGGGTTTATTTTAACATACATTTTCTGAAGATTTTAAAGTCTGAAACATATTTATTTGTTTATATATATATATATATATATATATATATATATATATATATATATATATATATATATACTGTGTGATGAAAAAGGACTTCATTACATTACAATAGTGGATACATGGTGATCAAATGAGAGAATTCATTGTCCACATAGATTCCCAGATCCCTTATTATGGGATCAGCTTTCAGGGGTATGTTGTCAACGTGATATTTGGGTGGCCACGGTGGTGCAGCGGTTAGCATTGCCACCTCACAGCAAGAGGTTCTCTGGTTCAATTCTTGGCTGGGGTGCCTTCTGTGTGGAGTCTGCATGTCCTCCCTGTGGTCGTGTGTGCTTCCTCCGGGTGCTCCGGTTTCCTCCCAAAGACGTGCAGTAGGTGGATTGGACACTCTAAATTGGCCTTAGGTGTGAGTGTAGGCATGTGTGTGCCTTCTGTGGATGGTTGGGTGCTGGGCTGGCAACTTGACACCATAAAACTCCACTGCCAATTGTGAGCGGACAGATGATCCACTGTGGTGACCCCTAACTGGGAAAAAAGAGGAAGAAGTTGTCAATGTGATAGTTACAAGGGTAATCATGCTTGCCGAAGGATATGAATATACATTTTACAGAGTTTAGTTTTAGTCTCTGGTTTTAACACCAGTTATTTGTTTGAGAATGGCCTTCTTAGTTGATCTTGGTGTCCCCTGGGCACTAAGTTTACAGTCATCTGCAGACTTGGTCACCCACAAACCCTTAACATTGGCTTTGACCTCTGAGGGGTAAGTGCCAAAGAGGACTGGCCCATGGCCTGAACCCTGGGACAGATAAACTACTAACGGCATGCTTTTAGGAAGGGATAGAAATAACTTCCCTAATTTCCTGTGTTGTATTTGTGAGTTAGTTTGCTATCCAATGAGTTACATAGGGATTTACATGTGGCTGGGAGAAATTATTTATGATACCTGAGTGGGATGGTGTTGAATGCTTTTGCGAAAGCTAGATATGCAATGTATACTGATTTCTTCTCATCCATTGCTTGAGTGACTTCTCAAAGAAGTCAACCAGGTTAAATAAGCAGGATCTGCTCTTGATGAATCTGAACATGTCCTGGTTTAAGAGTTTGTAGGTTATCTGTGTTCTTATTTATTAGTTCCATATTCATCCTTTACATAGCCTTACAGATCAGGTTGGTAAGGTGCGTGGGTCTGTAATTACACAGGTCCATTGACATCTCACTTTTGCACAAAGGGATAACTGTTGCATTCCTTCATTTCATCCAGCATGATGCTTGTTTGGAAGTTGAAAATAAACAGCCTCTATAGGGGGTCAGATGTACGTTTCAGACTGACCAGTAGGCAGCCCAATATGTTATCTGGCCTCATAGAAATAATGTTCTTGTTCTTGGATAGTACCTTGGGACTTGCTCTTGGCAGATTTGACAGGGGAGGGTGTAGTTGTGGGTATGTGATCTGGTAATATAGGAGTGAGGGTGTTGAAGTTTAAAATACATTTGTACACTAGTACATTTACTATGTCCTCTGGGTTCCATCAACATGATATCAGTTATTATTAGCTCAATGCAGTGGTGAGTATTGTTTCTAACATTTCTGACACAGATAAAGAAGGCTTTGCCATTATCCTTCACCTGGGTGGCTACTTTTATCTTATATCTGGCTTTAATTGATTTGATCATGGTCCAGAGTTCCTTGTTAAATATAGCAACAGCTTTATTGGCACCTTGAGAGCAAAATGTATTTTTGCGTGCAATTATTTATTTTTTTTCTTTTATTAAATAGCCTGTGTATATTGAGATTCCACCACAGAGGATTATTTTTAAATTTGGTGTTATATTTATGCCTGATGCATCAGAGTAGCTATTTGCATTGCATAGAATTTGGGGGGTAATGGATGAAAGTTAAGCACTGGGATCATCAAGATGGAACAGGATTTTCAATTCAGAGAGCTCATCACTCAGTTTCAGTACATTAGCCTAAGCATAATCTCTGAATACAATTTTATTGGAAGATGCTTCCAGATTCAGTCTTTTGGTGAATATGACTGATTTGATTCTCAGCTATTCTCAGTCCCAGTGCATATTACAGAGAGATAAAAAATCAAAATATGGACATTTTGTTATATAAACTAGTTATCTAAAATGATGATTTATGACCTCCAGAGATGAAACAAGCAAAAATATGTTTATCTATCCAAATAGATACACATGCTACTCACCTTGAGCCTTCTTCTAGCTTATGCCAATCTTTACTCATCACATCATATGTCTGTGTATTTATTTCTGCTCATTATCTGAGCTGTTTGGCTGGCTGCTATCTACCTGCAATCAACTGATGTACAAGCTGAGTTAAGTATACTTTGTTCTGCACTTACACTATTTTACTGATTGTACAGCATTGTATTTATTTGTTTCATTGAATATTAATTGAATATTGTGGTTTCTCTATCTCTCTGCAGTTATTTGCTAGAAATTTAGCTACCTGGCTTCGTTGGGGTAGTTGTTGTGTCACTTCTTTGATATTCAGTGTTTAACTCTTAGTCTAGAGGGTTTCTCCTTGCCTCATAAATGTTAGTCACATATCTGTGTATTTATTTCTGCTCAATATCTGAGCTGTTTGGCTGGCTGCTATCTGCCTGCAATCAACTGGAGTACAAGCTGAGCTAGGTATACTTTGTTCTGCACTTACACTGTTTTATTGATATTTGTTTCATTGAATATTAATTGAATATTGTGGTCTCTCTGTTTCTCTGCAGTTATTTCCCCACTCGCCCTCACTGTTCTTGTTGTGGTATTAATCTTGGTGAGTTTGGAATTGCCCTCCCCTCCTGTAAATTTGTTTTTGGACACTCATCCTGGGATATCTCATTTGCTCACACAACTGAGTACAGTGAGATCATATTTTGATTTCAGACACTTCTACCAGTCCCATCTCTTCAGCTCTATCTACTGTGTACAGAGAGCATTTGGGAAGGACAATACCTGTATTAATCTTGATCTATTCCATCCCTCTCCACTAAAAAAAAAATATATATATTTATACTTCATTCAGCTGTTCTTACTGTAACTGTCTTCTACCTTCTTTATTATCTTAGTTTTCTCAACTAACAAAAAAAATGTATACTTTATTCAGCTGTTCTTACCGTAACTGTCTTCTACCTTCTTTATTACTTTAGTTTTCTCCACTAACAAAAAAAAACTTACTGCTCGTTAGTATCTTGATTAATTTACATGCTATTCTAAGCATCTTAGTTTTGGTTTTAGCACTTGTGCTTCAGGCCAGTTATTTTACATTTAGGGTTCTTGTGGAGAAACCCTGCTCTTCCTAAGTCCACCAAGTATTCAGAGCACTACGTCTGGACAATTCCCACCAGTTTCCCCTGCCAGTCTGATTGACATGGACATACTGAGACAGTGTAGCAACTGCCTCATGTTTACAAACAGTCCCCTTCTCCTAGTACATAATTCTTCTACTTGTGAGAGATGCATCTACATCAGTAAGCTGGAATCCATGCTCTCTCACTCCACATTCAGTACTCCTGACAAAGATGAGGTTGCCAGCACAAACACCACACCACCCACGTCACAGAGTAACACACCCACCTATGCAGGAGTCCTCAACAAAAACTTACCTAAACAACAGAGACCCCCAAAACACACTCACAAATATTCCACACACAATGTCAATCACATCGACACAGTAGTCAACACACCACTGTCTCACAAACACAGCCCATTAGGCATAACAATAAACCAACGCAGCCCATAAGGCATAACAATAAACCAAACATACTAGTCATTGGTGACTTAATAGTGAGATGCACTGATGTCCCCCTTACCAGGCTCAACTAGGAGAAGGTCACGGTCAGCTGTTTGTCAGGCTCTAGAATCTGCCACATCATGCAGGCACTTGTCTTTCCACAACAGGTGCAAGTATGACTCTGTCCTTGTCCATGTTGGTGTGAATGACTTGAGACAGATGTCCCTGGACTATATGAAGAGAGACATGATTGAGCTCTCAGACTATTTGCTCCAGGCTGGTGTGACCCTGGCCCTGAGCAGCATCCTGCCTTCACCAAGAATGATGCAACAATACCAACAAAAAATGATTGACTTCAACATTTGGCTTAGTTTCTGGTGTCTTTCCAAGAGGGATCCAGTATCTGCCTACCTGAGTTGACATGGCTGACAAATCTCGATACTTTGCCAGAGATGGCCTCCACCTGTCATCCTTGGGATTCTGGATCTTGACCAAAGCCCTTGCCTCCCCCATTGTGCCTTTTTTAGGCTATGCCCCAAAGAAACTGTTGTCCAAGGGTAAAAAGGAACAAATCCCAAATTGGAAAATCTCACTCCTCCTCCTCCTCCTCAACAAGTAAATTAGATCACTAGTGAAAAACTCCAAAGCCAATTATGAGTTGAAACTAGCCTCTGAAACAAAGGGAAACCATAAGTCCTTCTTCAGTTACATTAGGAACCTCCATGGCAAAGCCCAAGTTTGTTCCGAATTAGTACTTAATGGTATCACTTACACTAATCCTGCTGACTTAGCCAACCTGCTGGCTGATAGGTTCAGTGCAAACTTTACCCCCTTATCGCTCCCCAAAGATCCAGTCGACATCCCAGATATTTCTCCCACACCTCACATCTCCATAGATCAACTGTTAAAGGCTCTATCCAAGGCAAAGAACATAGCTTCCATTGGACCTGATAATATCCCAGGCTGTATTTTACACCATCTCCAGTAAGAAATAGATTTGCCATTGAGCACCCTATTCAACCACAGCCTAATTACAGGCTTCATTCCAGCAGAGTGGAGAACTGCCATTGTCATCCCCTTGCACAAAGGTGGTGCCACTACAGACCCAGAAACTATTGCCCCATTAGCTTGGCAAGTCTGGTCTGTAAAGCCATGAAGCATATTATTATGGATCTCATGAACAAGGGCATAGCCAATCTCCAAACACTCGACTCCACCCAATTCGGATTCATCAGGTGCAGATATTGCCTATTGAACCTAGTTGACTTCTTTGAGACTGCCACCAAATCCCTAGATGAGGGAAAGTCAGTACATACAGCTTACCTTGATCTGGCCAAGGCCTCTAACACAATCCCCCACTCAGGCATCATCGAAAAGCTAATACAGCTTGGTGTTAATCCCTATCTTATCAGATGGGTGTCCAACTGGCTCACAGATAGGACCCACAAGGTCAAAATAGGTGCCACCACCTTTGACAGCAGACCTGTCACTAGTGATGTTCCCCAGGGATCTGTCCTGGGATCCCTACTGTTTGGCATCTACTTTTCAGAGGTCCAGACAAAGACAAAGGGCCTGTGGCTGACCAAGTTTGCAGATGACTGTAAGTTGGGTGCTGTCATTGACTCCCCAAATGATGTTAACATACTGCAAGTGGGTCTCACAGCTACAAATAACTGGTACCAAAGTCATGGCCTTAAGTTAAATGCAAAAAAATGCATTATCATACCATTCGGCAAAAACACGGCCCCTACTGATTACCACATCAACAGCAACTCCCTAAGCACAAACCCTGTGGTGGGAGACCTGGGTACTCAGGTTGACAACAATCTCACATTTGACCATCGTGTGGCAGCAGTGGTCAGAAAAGCCTATTACTTGGTTCATCTCATAAGTAAAGGGATTGCATCCAGAAAAAAGGTGGTTATTACCTCTCTGTACTCTTCCCTCAGTAGACCCATAATTGAGTATAACCATTTGGTATGTACCTCTCCAAACATCTGCACTAACTGGAAAAGCCACAGAAATACCTCACAAAGAGAATCCATGGCCTCCAACACCTGTCCTATGCCGACAGGCTCAAATCACTATCACTTTACTTGGTATCATACAGATTGCTAGGAGGTGATCTGTGTCTCACCTACAAGGCAACATCGGACCCTGCCCTACTAGAGATGCTCTATATCTGTAAGTCTAACTCCTCGTGCATTACCCACTCGATAGGCCCAAATCTAATATGCAGCATCAAGAAAACCTGCTGGAGAGACAGGTTTGTCTCCCAGAGGCTGCCCCATCTCTGGAATAGACTTCCCATACATGTCAAACAGAGTGCCTTGCTGACCCACTTCAAGCGCAATCTTGATAAGTGGATGGGAAACCACAAATTTGTCCCAGGGGTTCCACCCTTGTCCCTCACTGACAGGGATGACAAGTGCTGACTGAGGTTTCTTTTTTAGGGATAAACTCTTGGCTAGGCTTGTAAGGGCCTCAGGGCCATTAGCCTAGTAACCTCCTATGATCCTATGATCAAAACCAGTAGGAAAGTCTTTTTGATCTACAAGTTGTTTTAAACAACTCTGTTCTTACTATAAATCTCACTAACCTTAATTATCATTTCTAATTCCTTGCTCCTTTAAAACTACCCCACTATTGATTTTTCTTTACCTTTATTAATTTTTTCAACCTAATACTACCCCTCTAGTGATCCTTTCCTTTCTTAACTTTCAACCTATTTCAACACTTACAAAACAAAAAGTGTGTGTATGTGTGTGTGTGTATATATATATATATATATATATATATATATATATATATATATATATATATATATATATATATATATATATATTCACTTCATAATACTGAAATATCACAATACTGAAACTCAGAACATTGAAACAGTTCAAAATCCTGAAAACTCAAAATACTGAAAACACACAGCATACATATACTGAGTTTAAACAAGATAAATCATATTACTTTCCACCAAGTATAAGCAGGGAGACAAACTCTCCTGCACACCACACCCCCTGCTACTTGAATATATCAACTCCAAGATTGCACTTCACTACACTAAGTTTCTAGTTTAGGTTAGTTTTGTTTGTGTGTGGGAGGCAGATGTGTGTATGTGAGTGTGTGTATGTAAGTGTCGGGATTTTGAATTTCGAGATTATGAGCATTCGGTATTGTGGTGTTTCGGCTTTATGATCTCGATATTCTGAAATTCAGTATTTCAGAATTTCAAGATTATAAGGTGAACCTACATATATATATATATATATATATATATATATATATATATATATATATATATATTATATATATGTTCATAAATTCATAGGTGTGCACTAGGGTACAAGCCTAGTTCATAGAAGTGCCCTGGCATTGTGCAGCTCACTGTTAGTTCCCAGTGCCTCTATCAAGCAGAGCCACTGGAGTGATCCCCGGGGTGAACTTTCTATTACCCATCCACTCATCAAGATTTTGCATGAAGAGGGCTAGGGAGGTGCTGTGCTTGACATGTATGGCAAGTCTATTCCAAAGCATAGGTAGCCACTGGGATATGAACCTGTCCCTCCAGCATGTTCTGTTGCTTGTGGCAATGAGGTTGAGGTCTCTGGAGCATGTGGTGTGGAGGGACTGGGATTTCTTTAGATGTAGCATTTCTAACAGAGCTGGACCAGACATAGATTTGTAAGTCAAGCAGAGATCGCCTCTTAGTAGACAATATGAGACAGGGAATAGCTGGAGTTTTTTGAGTCTGTTCATGTATTACGTGTTTAAAGCCTAGGATCCTCTTCATGAGGTACTTTTGTGGCCTCTCCAACTGTTGCAGGTGTCTAGTGAGGTACATGCCAAATGGGGCATTATAGTCTATGATTGGTTTAATGACAGAAGAGTAGAGAGAAATGATGACTTCTTTCTTCCAGGATGCAAAACCCTTGGTAATGAGATGTGCCACATAGAAGGACTTTCTGACTACAGTGGCAATGTGGTGGTCGAAGGAGAGGTTGTTGTCAACCTGTGTCCCCAAATCTCTTATAATGCCTTCAGTGTTCAGTGGGCTACCATGGATGTGGTAATTAGTGGGAACTGAGTTTTTCCAAAAAGGGATGACTGTGCATTTTTTGGCATTAAGCTTAAGGCCATGGTTTTGACACCAGTCACTGGTCTCAGTGAGGCCTTTCTGTAGGATGTCTGCATCACTTGGGGAGCTAATAATGGCTTACAACTTGCAGTCGTCTGTGAATTTGGTCAGCCAGAGTCACGCTGTGTTGGCCTGGACTTCTGAAAAGTAGATGCCAAACAGGAGAGGACCCAGGACCGATCCTTGTGGGACTCCACTCATGACTGGTCGGCAGTCTGACTTTGAGTCCACTACTTTCACACTGTGGGTTCTATCTGTGAGCCAGTTTCCAACCTACCTAATGATATAGGGATTGATACCTAGTTTGCTGAGTTTATCACTAATTCTTCAGTGAGGAATAATATCAAATGCTTTGGTCAGATCGAGGTAGGCTGTATGAACTGCCTTACCTTCATTCACGGTTCTGGTGACTGACTCAAAGAAGTCAACTAGGTTGAGCAGGCATGATCTACCTTTCATAAAACCAAATTGCATGGGATCTAGAGTTTGGAGATTCCCTATATCCTTGTTAATTAGGTCCATGATGATGTGCTCCATAGTCTTACATATCAGACTTGTCAGGTTAATGGAGTGATAATTTCCAGGATCTGTAGTTGGTCCTCCTTTATAGAGATGGATGACTGTAGCAGTGCACCATTCCATAGGGACAAAGCCTGAGGTGAGGCTGTGAGTGAACAGAGCACAAAGATGTGGTTCCAGTTCACTTTGTAATTCATGTAGAGCACATCCAGGGATATTGTTGGGTTCCATGGAAGCTGCATTCTTGGCCTTAGATAATGCAGCTTTAACTTGTGCTACAGTAATGTTGGGTACATAGCATTCTTCCGGTATTGAGATCGGTCTTTTAAGGGGGGAAAGAGGGGTAAAGTTGGCACTGAATCAGTCAGTATGTTGGCAATATCTGTTGGCTCAGTATAGGAGGTACCATTGTGCAGTAACTCAGAGCAAATCTGGATATTGCCATGGAGATCCTTGATATAACTATAGAAGGCTTTGTGGTTGTTTTTAGTGTCTGCCGCAATTCTGCCTTCATGGCTGGCTTTGGAGGTTTTGATGAGGGAATTTTTTCCAGTCTTGGGACTTCACCTTTTTTCTGCAACAGTTTCTTCCTTCTGTTGTAGAGTTTATTAATGGCAGGTGATCACCATACTGGCTTCCTTTTTCTGGAGGCGAGCATCTTGGTTCTGTTGGATATGGCTAGTTCCATGCATTTATGTACGTGTTCCTACAGTGCATTGGTGTATGATTCAGCAATCATGCATCTATTTTCCATTGGCATGGGTGCCGTGAAGTTAGCCACCTCTGTTTTTAGGAGTCCAAAGTCAGCTTTGGAGAAGTTTTTCATGGTGGATACCTTTGTGGGGGGTATGGGTGAGATGTGGATTTCCATGGTGATAAGTATGTGGTCGGCTCTAACCAGGGAGGATTGACTACTAGTGTAGAGCAACGGTTGTCCATGTTAGTAATAACCAGGTCAAGGATGTTGCTTCCTCTAGTGGGGGTAAGAAGGAGCTGGTCCAGGGCATTGAAATTGATGAATTACAGGAAGCATTGGACCAGTGTATTGGTGAATGAGTAGTTTTCAAAGCTGATGGAAGGGTAGTTGAGGTCACCTAGTATGAGAGTGTTGGGTTGGATCTTAACAGTTTCCAGGGTGCTTAGGAATGTGGAATGAGAGTCTTGGGACATGTTTGGGGACCTATAGCAGGCTATGACCGGAATTGCAATCTTACCCAATGTTAGTTGTACCTAGAGTATCTCAGATGAGTTATGCTGGGCTACTAGTCTGGAGGTTTGCATATCCTTTATGAATATGGAGACACCACCTCCTTTGGAGCTTCAGTCCATGTTCTGGGGCCAAAAGGTGTGGAATGAGTTATAGCCTGGTAGTGCGGGGCTGCTTTCTGCTGCTTTAAACCAGGTCTTAGTTATAGCACAAATGTCGATGTTCTCCATTTTGAGGAGTGCTTCAAGTGAGTGCATCTTGAGATTTAGACTTCTAGCGTTGAGCAGCATGACCCTTAGACTGCATTTATAGCTGTTATGGTGGTAATTTGGTCTTTGGAACACCGCCTAAAAAAGACACTGTGGGGGTGGCAAGAGCGTTAGCCAGTACCCAGAAACCCAGGGGTGACATATGCAGGCTATCTCTGGCAAAGAAATGAGGTCTGTCAATCATGTCATCCCAAGCAGACAGATACAGGATCCCCTTAGAATGACATAAGAAACGTAGCTATTTGTTGAAGTCAATAATGTTTTGCTTGTACTGTGGTATCATTCTGGGTGATGGTAGGATGCTGCTTAGGGGTAGGGTCATACCTGCCTGGGCCACATAATCCAAAAGCTCCGCCATGTCTCTTTTCATGCAGTTCAGAGAGGTGCATCTCAGGTCATTCATACCCACATGGACAATGACAGAGTCATACTTGTACTTGTTTTGGAGTGACCTGAGTGCATGTGTTAAGTGTCGGATTCTGGCAAGTGATAGACAGCTGACTGTTAACTTCTCCTTATTCAACCTAGTGAGTGGGACATCAGTGTGCCTCACTATTGAGTCACCTACGATTATTGCATTGGGCAAGCTGTTTTGCCTTAGGGGCTTAGGTTGAGGGGCACACTGTGTAGGTGATCTATGTGCCTTGTGGTTTGTGCTCTGTTGTGGTGGTTGAGTGCATTTCTGCCTTGGAGATCTCTGCTGTTTGGGTAGATTTCTGTTGAGAGCCTCTGTGAAGGTGGGTGTGTAATTTGTGTTTTTATGTGAGGGCTGTGATGGTGGGTGTTCTGGAGGGCTATGTGTTCCATGTGGTGTGGTGCAGGTGTTGACCTTCTCCTCTTCACCAGCTATTCTGGTCTTGGCTGGAGAGTGCATGGCTTCCAATTTGGAGGTATAGGTGCATCTCTCACAATTTTTAGTGTTGGGAGGTAGGAGGAGAGGGTTGTCTGTGTGCATGAGGCAGTTGCTACACTGACTCAGAATGCCCAAGTTCACCAGGGTAATAGGAAAATGCACAGGAAACTGACCTTTACACATGCCAGGAGGGATGGTCATCATTATTAAGTACTGAAGCTGTTTCCTTATAGGACGGCTAGTGCTGATAGCACTTGTGTGCTGCAATAATTGCTACAAAAAGCCTGATGAAGTGCTGGCGAATAATGTAATTAAAGTGCAAGAGAGAAGAGAAAGTTGAAAGGGATAGAAATAACTGCCCAAACAGCCAATAAAACTACAATTTCAGACCTTGAAACCACACCTCTTGTGGTAGATAGGCTACCTAGTGATTACCACTCCCACTGATAAGCTGGAAGGCTTCCATCTAACACAGAAGGGTCTGGGGAACTCAGAAATTTAGAAAACAGTCCTGGATACTGCAACTCTGTATCTGGACTACTCTAGCAACAGGAAAGGTGGAAAACAAGCCCAGAACTTAAAAACAGTTAATTTAAAAGACTAGCACTTGCAGTATGAAAAAATACAGTTAAAGAGCAATGAAATGCAGTAAAATGCAGTTAAACAGTAATTAAATGCAGTAGATAGCAATAAAATATAGTTAATCAGTAGATTGCTTTGAAACAGTAGCTCACAAATCACAACAGTAAGAGACAGCACTAATAAACCAGTGATTCAGTAGAATACTGTCATCAGCTTAGTGAGGCTGCCAACAAGCAATAATAAATATGGCAAACAGCAAACTAAAGTAGAAACAGGAACATTTTTTTATAGTAGAAAGTAAAGAGACAGAAAAAATGAGATAATTCAAGGTTCAGAAGCTAAAGGGGTGGGCCTTTGCTAAGTTCTCACTATAAAGAGTAGAATGAGCTGATGTAATGTCACTGGGGGAGTGTCCAGTATCAACTTTATACCAGAAGCAGGCAACTCAAAGCAACCACCACAACAACAACTGGAAGGGTAGGTGGGAAAAACACAGTTGTACGGATTACAGAGATATGTATTAAAACACAATTGCAGAAGACAATTGAAAATAAACACTTATCTTTTTCAAATATCACAGTAGGGCAGTAGGGCAGTCTCTCTGCAGCTTATAACAGCTTGAGAAAACAAGTATATCTGATTCAAAACACTGGCTATTAAAGGCAGAGAAACAGAAACCAGCCCAATTATCCAATCAAAAAAAAACAGTTTTGCAGGAATGTCCTTAGCTAGATTAAACCAGTCTGATTACTTTCTCTCACAAAGAAAATTGCTAGCCCTCTCTAGACAAGATTTCACTGCAAGCTGAAAGGGGCACAACAGTAAATGATACTCAGCTCTATCACACAACAAAAGGGAGATTAAAAACAGTTGTACAAATTACAGAGATATGCATTAAAACACAAGTTGTTGTTTGTCTTTTTGGCTTTTCCAGGTTAGGGGTCGCCACAGCGGAACTCTGGTCTACTAATAATTGGCAATAGATTTTTTTTATGGTGACGAGTTGCCATCCCGACATCCAACCTTCAGCGACAGCACACCTATTCACGCATGTCTTTCGGGGGCCACTCGACCACAAGGAGGATTTGCAGACTCCACACAGAAGGCACTCCAGCCGTGAATCGAACAGGAGAACCTCTTGCTGTGAGGCAACAATGCTACCGCTGCACCACCGCGGCTTATATGTATTAAAACACAAGTGCAGAAGACAATTGAAAATAAACACTTATCTTTTTCAAATATCACAGAAGGGCAGTAGGCCAGTCTCTCTGCAGTTTACAACAGCTTGAAAAAACAAGTATATCTGATTTAAAACACTGGCTATTAAAGGCAGAGAAATAGAAACCAACCCAACAACTATCCAATAAAAAAAAAAAAAATGCAGTTTTGCAGGAGTGTCCTTAGCTAGATTAAACCAGTCTGATTACGTTCTCTCATAAATAAAACAGCTAGTCCTCTCTCGACAAGATTTCACTGCAAGCTGAAAGGGGCACAACAGTAAAAGATACTCAGTTCTATCACACAACAAAAATGAGATTAAAAACAGTTGTACGAATTACAGAGATATGTATTAAAATGCAAGTGCAGAAGACAATTGAAAATAAACACTTATCTTTTTCAAATATCACAGCAGGGCAGTAGGCCAGTCTCTCTGCAGCTTACAACAGCTTGAGAAAAAAATATATATTTTGTAAATTACCCTGTTTTTCTCTCTGATATTGTGACTTTCCACAATTTATTAGTCTGTTTCTCATTTTGTTATATTTGTCAAAGGAAAAATATACTTTAAAAATGATCAATAAATGGTAGGTTCAGGTTAAGGCACTTTAATCTTGCAGCAAGGAGACAAAAACGTGCTAATACAGAGTTTGTCTAACCAGAAACAGGAAATGTATTCATTTTTATAGGTTATCAAATTAATCCTAACCTACCATGCTGACGTAACAAATTACCACCTTTTGGTCATCATCTGCTGACCATCTTTCCCATGATTTTCTGCTGATTTAAACAATTTTTATGTGAAACATCCTGAGGAAAACAACATGGCCTTGGTTACTTTCAGTTAGATACTTGTTATGTTACATTCAAGATACTATAGCTAAATCAAACACAATGCTAGCAGTTCATTTCTCTAATAAGCCTGTGTCTACCTTATCTCTAAACTACTGCAGCTGCAGAGGTTCCCATCCTCTGAACAAGGCTGTCTGTCTGGAATCACTACATTTATTAAATGGTATATTGTCTATTCATATGCTTCTGACCTAGCAGATTAACACCTGCTTCTCAAGTACATTTCCACAAGGCATAAACAAGAATATTGCTGTGCCAACAGTTACTAGGTCAGCGGGCAACTTGCAAATTTCAGTAAGCATGCTGCAGTTTCAATAAGGCATATTTTCAGTCTCATATGAAACTCAATTTATATAAATCACAGTGCATGAGAAATAGAATGAAAAGCGTATTAAAAACACTTGATTATTAATTTGGCATTAAGCATACACAAATTAATACATATTTTTCTAACATCTCCCTCCTGTTAATACTTTTTATTCTATTTTCAAGAAAAAGAATAAACAGCTTGCTTCTTTTCCTAACCTCTTCCATTTAGGATTTGCAGTTAAGAAAGTCATTCAGTTTAAACTTTTATGAAAGCGTCTCACATTCTAGCAGCTCTTCAAATTCAGTACTTTGATACATAGTTTCAGATACGGATATATGTATGAATTCGTTAATTAATTTCTTCATGCAGGGGATTCCGCAACAAATACAAGCTCCTATTAGGAGTAAACCTACCTTAATAGCAATCAATATGTTCATAAAGATGGAGCCCCCCCCACCCCAAAGGCATTCTGAAAAAACACTGTCAGAGGGTTTGGGCCTGGTTTGGTCAAGGCCGACACTTGTTGAATCACCTCGAGATGGTCGTTGATCTCATGCTGATGGTCAGGAATGAACGCACAGTACTCTTCTTTGATTAAAGCAAGTTCCTCTCGCTAGGGTAAAGTCAAGAGCCATTCGGTTTTGAAGCACTACAGTTCTCATGGCATTCAGTTCATTGGTTATCAGTTCAAGGGCAGAAAAAGTTGCATTACTCATTATTTCGAGAAGTTTAGACAGTTTTCGCAGTTCCCATATTGATTTGACTCCGCCATACATGGGTGATATACCTGCCCAGGATATAACAGCATCGCTCAAGTCCATGTGCACAAGTTTGGTTCCCACATTACGATGGTCTTTCCACCCCGCTTCGATTCGTCCCACTGGATTCTCCAGTTTCTTAACAGTATTTTTGGTTACACCTCGAGTATTTCGAATACTCTCTTGAGGCAAAGCTGCAGTGTGTCGGATGGCCAGAACCAGGTATCCCACAAAACAACTGCCAGACAAATTCTCAGGTAACCATTTATATGCCTTTTTTCCACATACAAAATAACAGTCCTCTACCTTTGTCATTACTTTGTTACGAAATGACTGCCCTGCATGAAACATTTTCCTATCTATCACTGATAACTGTTTGAAAAGTATAGGATTGTGCTATACCTGATCAAGAGTTTTATGCATAGATTTCAAAAATGAGTCATAATCTGTACTTAAGAAAACCACCAGAAGGACGAATAATAACCAACCACAGGATCTGGGATGCTGCAACAATTTATTCTTCCGGTACCTCGGCTAAGTGCCTTCAAAGGAATAACCACAGAAACAGTTGCTGCATCTAATATAGTAAATGCATCAAACCAATAAATTAATCAATCAATTAAACAATTTTATACAATCAAAGATTTAAGGAGACCATACACGAATAAATACCATGCAAAAAAATCACATAAGTGAACAACATCAAAACAGCCACAAAATAAATATGAATGAATAACCATTATTAATACATAATATCTCACTGTATTAAATAGTGAGATTCATTTCCAAATATTGCAGTCCCCTCTTTTTGAAGAAATATTTTTTGTTCACACAAAAAATAATTGTGAGTAAGTGCAAACTCCAAAAGTAAAATAATAAATGAAGTGCGTGGACCCTCTCCTAAAATTTTACTAATAGCCTCCAAACCAAACTTTGTCCTGATACTAGTATATAGAGCCTTCACGTCAACAGTGGCCCAGTAATACCTGTCATTCCACTTGAAATTTCTAATCAATTCGCAATACTGATTAGTATTGCTAATATGAGAAATCACATTCTTCATGTCTTTCTTAAGAAGGCTGTCTAAAAATATGCCTACATGTTCCAAGAAACCTCCACAACAAGACACAATTGGGTGGCCAGGAGGGTCTAGCAAATTTTTGTGTACTTTAGGTAACGCGTAAAAAGTAGGATCCTTTGGATTGGCAATATAAAGCCTTTTAACATCTCTACTATTTAGAAAACCTAACCTTTCACCCCTTTCCAACACCTCTAAAAGCACTGAATTAAATTCATGAATAGGATTTGTAGATAATTCAACATAAACATGTTCATTACATAATAAATCAAAAATCATTTTTAAATAATGACACCTTTCCATGATCACCTAATTCCCACCTTTATCAGCTAAACAAAAAACATATTTATTAGAAACATTTTTCATGGCTTTTAAAGCTAACCACTCAGATTTTGTAAGGTTAAATCTAAAATACTGTTTCAGGAACAAAGCATATTCAATCTCAACCTTCTTACATAGTACATTTTCGAAGGCCTTTAAAATTGAAGAATTTTTAGGAGGACAAAAAGAACTACGGGTAGGCAATGAAGGTACCTCAAGTCTCCCATAACCAGTGAAAAAACGCCCAGTACTCCGCTCAGTGTTCAAATCAGCTGTAATGGAATCAGATTCACCCATATCAAAAAGACCAAACCCCTCAAAATCATATTCATGCACAGAAAGATCCATCAAGGGATCATCCAGGGTTGAAAAATCATCAGAAGCAATAGAAAGATTGGCATTATCATTAATTACACTAATGTCAACATTAGCAGAATGTACATCACTTTCCAAACAAACCATGTTAGGAATATTTTTAACTTCAAAATGCACTTTCAAATATAACTTCCTACAAAAATGCTTTACGTCTAGTAATAAATCTGAGAGCACTGGTACTCTCATGGGGACAAATTTACTACCCTTGTTCAACACCAATTGCATATCAGATGTGATAACAAAATCACTTAAATTAACAATATGCACCACATTAAAGTCAGGTTTTACAGAAACGCCATGACCCAACCTATGGCGCTTGATAGTAGCAGCATCCCAGATCCTGTGGTTGGTTATTATCATAATCTGTACTACAAGATCCACTCAAATCATTTGGTTTTCTATAACATTTGTACTGTACAGTAACATTACATTTACTCCATCCAACTTGGATGGAATCATTTTTATAAAAACATACAATTCCTTTTTGTGTCACAGGCAAATGCAGTGCTACCTTATCTTGTGCTTTAATAGTGACTGTGTCAAAAAACAGATTTTCCCAGGTCTCATTGACCCCTAGGGGGATAGCAGTCATTAACAAACCCCCGTATGCTGTTGGTATGGCCATACAGACTCAGCAGTTCGAAACACTGAAAGTCTCTGCGTATACACGTGTAATTGCCTGATAAGTGTTAAAGTTCGGATGCCAGTCTATGTTTGGTTCATTACGTCTAATCAGTTCAACCTTTGTGGCAGGAAAAAAGTACGGCCACAGCAAAAAGAGCAGTGTGATCAATATTGCAACAAAAACAATCATACAATTTTTTTGAAATTGCTCAGTGTCTCTACTCACTCTGTATCTGGCCATTTTGTTCTTGTTGTGCAACAGTAACAAAGTTTTTGTCCAGTTCAATGTTTTTAACCAGTTTACAGTGTGTCAAATGAATCCAGGAAGCTCACTCCACGATTTTGACTGCAGTGGGTGTTGACAGCAGTACCTGGTATGGACCTTCCCACTTCGGAGAGCTCCAATTCTTCTGTTTCGTAATCTTCACCCACGCCCAGGTACTGGAGGCTATTAGTACTTCCGATTTTGGTTGCTCTTTATCTGAAACAGAATTTAACTGCAAAAGTTTGTTATTCAAAAATCTCCTCATATATCCTGCAAGTGAACTGTCAGCCTCCTGCTCTGTAGACATGAGAGGTTTCCACTGAGGTGTATAATATGCCCTCCCAAACAAAGTTTCAAAAGGAGTTAATCCCTTTACATTTGGAACAGTTCTCATACTCAGCAGTGCTAAAGGCAAACAGTGCACCCAATTTTTCTGTGTTTCTTCTATCAATTTCCTAAGTCTGTTTTTCAGTACCCAATTATGTCGCTCTACTAGCCCTGCAGATTGAGGGTGATACGCACAGTGGTTCTTTAACGATATTCTGAAATAACGACTAAGTTGTTGGATTGTTTGGTTCACGAAATGTGTCCCATTATCGCTAGAAATCTTTTCCGGTATCCCAAATCTGAGTATAATTTCTTTAACAAGGACCTTTGCAACCGTAGCTGCATCTGGATTTTTAGTTGGAAACACTTCTACCCATTTGGAAAACATGTCTATAATAACTAGGCAGTATTTCTTATTCTCACATTTATTCAATTCTATGAAGTCCATACAGATAGTATGGAACAGATATGGTGGTGTAGGAAAATTCCCTCGCTTAGGCTTCAATGCCCCTTGTGCATGATGCTTGTTACAAACATGGCATGCTGCACAAAATTTTTTTGTATAGTTTGTAAACCCATAGGTTGTAAACACTCGATTCACTAACTGTACCATCCCCCCTGTTGAGACATGGCTCTGCCCATGGATCAACAACGCTGCATATTTAAACAAATTAGATGGCAAAATAGGTTTCTTTTCCTTCAAGATGTACAGTCCCTTTTTGAGGATTGCTCCTCGTTTTATACACTTTTGTTTCTCAAGATTTGTAGGAAGTGTCTGCATTGTTTTAAACATTTCTAAATCTAAAGTCTCTGAGGGTTGTAATTCCTCACTCAAAAGAAAAGTTTCTGTGGCTGAAGCTGCCTGCTTTGCAGCTGTATCAGCCCATGCATTACCTTTTGAAATTCTATCCTGTTGTTTTGTATGAGCTACGCATTTGCAAATAGCTACTTTCTTAGGTAACTGAATTGAATCTAACAAGTCTAAAATAAGTTGCGCATGATTAATCGGTTTACCAGTAGATGTTATCATTCCTCTATTTTTCCACTGTTGCGCAAAAACATGTACAGTAGAAAAAGCATTCTGACTGTCAGTATAAATGTTCACTTTCTTACCTTTTGCTAAGTTACATGCCCTCGTTAAGGCAATCAATTCTGCTGCTTGTGCAGATAAGTTGTGTGGTAAAGATTTTGCTTCTAAAGTTTCAGTATCAGAAACGACTGCATACCCCACTAGGTTCTGTCCTGTAGGACCCCTCCTGCACGAGCCATCCACATAGCATGTCACCTCGGCATCATCCAAGGGAACATCCGTAAGGTCTTGTCTAGGTAATGTCTTTTGCTCAATCTCCTGCAGGCAGCAGTGTGGTTTGCCATCTGCAGGGATTAAAGCAAAGTTGACGGATTCAAAGTTGTGCATCGTTCAATTGTCATATGAGGTTGGCTCAACAGAATGGTCATACAGGAAAGATGCCTAGCTGGAGAAAGATATGCTACTTTTTCTTGCAGTAAAATAATTGCGACTGCATGAGGCACTCTCAATGTGAGAGGGTGGAATAATACTACTGAAGCTGAAGCCTGCACTGCCATTGCAGCTGCAACTACTGCTTGTACACGGTGGGGCAAAGACCGCACCACTGGATCTAACTGTGATGAATAATAAGCTATGGGGTGTTGTTTATCCCCCTGTTGCTGTGTCAATACTGATGTCATATAACCTTGCTTACAATCTACAGTTTGAATAAACTGCTTGTTATAGTTTGGTAATCCTAAAACTAAGGATGATGCTATCAATTGTTTCAGCTTACAGAAAGCTGCTTCTGCTTCAGGTGTCCATAGTAATAAATCCTGTGCAGCCATCGGCTTTTTAAATATTAAATCAGCCAGTGGAGCAGATTCCAGAGCACAGTTTGGTATCCAGCTCCGACAAAAATTAGTAGTTCCCAGGAAGGACATAATTTCCTTCTTGGTAGTTGGTCTAGGTGCTTGTAAAATCATTGTTCTTCTGTCTTCTGTCTTCATCTAATATTCTACCTTCTTTGGATATTACATATCCTAAGTATTTAACTTGTTTTCTCCAAAGCTGTAACTTGTCTTTGTTTACTTTGTGACCTTAAGTAGCTAAAAATTGTAACAAAGCTATCGGGTCTTCTTTGCATTCTTGCTGGGTGGGGGCTGCCAGCAGAATGTTGTCTACATAAAGTAGAACCTGACTACCTTTCGGTGGGATAAATCCCGCCAGGTTGCTTGCCATTTCCTGTGCAAATATTGTTGGACTTTCACAATATCCCTGTGGTAATCTGGCATATGTGTACCGCTTTCCCTGAAATGTAAATGCAAACCAATATTGGCTATCAGGGTGTATTGGTATCAAGAAAAATGCATTACTTATGTCTACCACTGAAAAATATTTCTGTTCTGGCTTTAAATCATTCAGTAAGGTGTGTGGATCTGGCACTGTTGGTGCCCTGGGTATAACTGCATTGTTCACTGCTTGTAAGTCTTGGACCATACGCCATTCCCCGTTTGCTTTTTTAACAGGAAATAAAGGTGTGTTACATGGTGAATCAGAAGACTCTATTAAGACTCCTTCCTTAAGTAAGGCTGCTATGATAGGTTTGATTCCTACCTCTGCATCCTTTCTCAAGGGATATTGTCTTTTCTGGGGCCTAAAAGCTGACTTTGGTGTTATGGTAACTGGTCCTGCTGTTCGTATTAGTCCTACATCTGATTTCCCTGCTGACCAGAGAATGTCTGGTATGTCTCGCAAGGCTTTTTCCTCTTCTTCCAATAAGAGTAATACTCAGCTATTCTCACTAGCATGTGAGTGTACAGCTGGGTATGTCTGTGTGATCCAATTCAATTTCATTTTCTGTACTCCCTGTTCTGAGAGTTCTAATTCTGTCTGTTTTTCCCACCTCGTGACTTTTTCACCTAAGTCTGCCCATTTTAAAGTTTTATTCTTAGTCAAACTAACATGGGGCAGTCGATTAGATTTGTGGAGTGCTAAAAATTCCTGGGGCAATAAACAGCTTGCTACACTGTTCCCTTCTGCATCCCAGTACAAGTTTCGCAATACTAGCCTGTTTGCATGGTTCTGAAACAATTCTTGTTCATAATCTTTATCAGGTCCTGGTCTATTGCAGTAATATAGAGTACAATGCAACAAATGCTGTTTGTCATTGTCAAGGGAGGGGAACTTGCTGATAGCTACATTCATTAGTTCTTCAGTTACTGCCCCTGGACCAGTCGTAACCAAGTCCTGGCTGTACCAATAATACATTTCACCCTCCGGTCGCACTACAAAAGTGTCCATCTGTCACTGTACTTCCATACCCTGCATGGTTGGAACTACTGCTATGCCAAATATCTACATTAAATCTCTACCTAAAAGATTCACTGGGCATTTTGCAGAAACTACAATTTTACTTTTCTGAGTCATCCCTGAAACAGGGTCTATTATTGTAATGTCACGGGAGAGTGGCTCCCGATATAGCTGTCCATTAGCTGCTTTCACCAGTATATAATCTGGTGATTCTGTATCTTCCGGTAGTTTGGAAGGGTGTATCAGGGTGCGTAAAGCCCCTGAGTCACACAAAAATTTAACTTCCCTCCCCTCCACCAGAAGCGTCACTTCCGGTTTTGTGTCTGCTAAGTAAAGGTCTAAGCTCAAAAGAGCCAGGTCTAAAATTTCATTTTCTTCTACATCTGTGTATTCATATACATCCTCTACCCCTTGTGTCACATCCTCTTCTCCTGCTATCACATTTGCACTTACCTTTTCCTGCTCACTCTCATCTAATGATTCCTGACTATCATATAGTCATTCCTCATCCTCCTTATTTTCTGTAGTCACCTTCTTGTTTAGCCTGCAATCCCTTGCTAAATGTCATTTTTTCCCGCACTTAAAACACTCACCCTTTTTCTTTCTTTCCTTGAAATCTTCTGATCGTTTGTCAGATTGTTTATTTCCCTGGATATTTTTCTTACCCTTTTTTCCAGTTTGTACTACAAATACTTCTAACCCATCTTCTGCTGAAAATACTTGGGTTTTCTTTTTCTTTTTACTATTAAAATGTCTTTCTGCATGTCTAGCATATTCATGCAAGGCTTGTAACCTACTTGTTCGATGATCTATCATATGCTTCGTAATGAAGCTACTAATAGGTGCAATGCAACCTTTCAAAAATGCATATTTCAATTGTTGTTCATACGGAGAATCATTTGTTTGATTTTCAGAAACTGTCATGCCACTATGATTGTTAAAGCATTCTAATAATCTGGCGTAGTACCCATCTACTATTTCTTTTTCTTGCTGTATGCATTGATTAATACAAGTCCAATCAGCCCTAGGCTTCCACTTTTCAGAGATTCGGTCTGTTAGACCCTTTACTCTGCCATCCAGTTCTGCATCAGTATGTGGGAGTGGTCTAAGTTGTGCGTCATGAGGATTCCAGCTGCCACAAATCATGTGCCAATCTGGACCTACAATTTGTCTAACTACTTTTTCTACTTTCTCTCCATTCAAATGGTAACTTAATCTCATACCCTGTAAGTCTTCTAAAAATTTTCTAAAATTCACTTTTGGGTGGGGAATACCTTATGTGGCTTTCCGGATATCTTCCGGTGTCCAAGGTCTATAAACTAAAAGAGTCGGACCTTGTCCTGCCTGTCCTGCCTGAGGATTCGGTACTTCTATGAGCGGCCATATCTCTTCTTCGCTCATAGCTTGTCATGCTCTATTTAATTCATTTAATTCAATTTCCCTCCTCAAGTCGCGTGTTCAAGACCTGGTCTTGATGGGATCCCTGACAAACGGTTGTGCTTTTGCAGGGACAGCTGGGTATAGCGGAGGTGGATCAGGTCGTCCACTCGCTTCATATTCTGGTAACGGAAGTGGAGGGGGTGAAGGAGGGGCCGTCACTATTACCAAATTATTATCTTCTTTGTCTAAAAACATCGTTTTTGAATTTTTAATTCTTTGCTCCCTACGATTTGCTTCCTCAAGCCACCTGTGCGCCTGAGGGACTCCTAATTGTCTCTGTTTTTTTAATTGACCTTTCGCATCTATTTTTAACTGTTTTACAAGTTTCATAAGTGCAAGTTTATCTAAATTACCCTCGAATTTGTACTTATCGACCCATTTGATATAATATTTAACATTATCGGCACGCTGTAATTGCATATACTTCGCGTCTTCAGTTAGGGGCGTGTCCCAGGAACTTTTTGTGCACTGATTTCCCATTGGTGTCTTAGCTAAGCTGTAAATTGTTACGTAACCCTTTCTATCACATGGTACCACAAATCTACGCCTTTTTCACAGTTTATCTAGAATAACTGTCTACCTATTCTGTTTCCCTGATCTATGACAAAAAACAGTAACCCCTTCTTCTGTCTCTAATTTGCATAAGCAATTTACCTGACCAAAAAAAGAACAGTTCTGTAACTAGTCCCTGATCTTGAAACAGAAATAAGGTAATTCCTCCTTACCTGACCCTCCGTGAGTTGATCCACCGGATCGTTGACTCGTCCTCCAATCCCAGATCAGAAACAGTGGCTGGCCTCTTTCGAACGACAATTCAGTCGGAGGTCTTTCAAAACAGAAGAGCCGATTTGGCCTCTTCTCCGTATGGATGCATGCCAATGGGCCCAATTCTGACCTAGGTCTAGAGCGAGATATGTTTTTCCGTCCGGCGACCAATCTGTCAAAGGAAAAAATATACTTTAAAATGATCAAGGTTCAGGTTAAGGCACTTTTATCTTGCAGCAAGGAGACAAAAACGTGCTAATACAGAGTTTGTCTAACCAGAAACAGGAAATGCATTCATTTTTATAGGTTATCAAATTAATCCTGTCCTACCATGCTGACGAAATTACCACCTTTTGGTCATCATCTGCTGACCATCTTTCCCATGATTTTCTGCTGATTTAAACAATTTTTATGTGAAACATCCTGAGGAAAACAACATGTCCTTGGTTACTTTCAGTCAGATACTTGTTATGTTACATTCAAGATACTATAGCTAAATCTAACACAATGCTAGCAGTTCATTTCTCTAATAAGCCTTTGTCTACCTTCTCTCTAAACTACTGCAGCTGCAGAGGTTCCCATCCTCTGAACAAAGCTGTCTGTCTGGAATCATTACATTTATTAAATGGTATATTGTCTATTCATATGCTTCTGCCCTAGCAGATTAACACCTGCTTCTCAAGTACATTTCCACAAGGCATAAACAAGAATATTGCTGTGCTAGCAGTTACTAGGTCAGAGGGCAACTTGCAAGTTTCAGTAAGCATGCTGCAGTTTCAATAAGGCATATTTTCAGTCTCATATGAAACTCAATTTATATAAATCACAGTGCATGAGAAATAGAATGAAAAGCGTATTAAAAACACTTGATTATTAATCTGGCAATAAGCATACACATATTAATACATATTTTTCTAACAATATTGTACTGTAATTTCTGTAAATTTTGTAAATTCTTGTAAAATACTGCACAATCATAATGTGTTTTGTGGAGCTTTTTTCCCTGAGCCTCCACAGAAAATGGGCTCCTGTCCCAGTTGGACTTCCCCACTCAACAAATGTCAATAAATCTTCTTCTTCTTCTTTCGGCTTTTTCCCGGTTAGGGGTCGCCACAGCGGATCACCTTGTCCGCACATTGATTGGCAGTGGAGTTTTACGGTATCAAGTTGCCAGCCCGGCACCCAACCTTCCACAGAAGGCACACACACACGCACACCTAGGGCCAATTTAGAGTGTCCAATCCACCTGCAGCATGTCTTTGGGATGTGGGAGGAAACCGGAGCACCCGGAGGAAACCCACGTGACCACAGGGAGGGCATACAGACTCCACACAGAAGGCACCCCAGCCGAGGATCGAACCGGAGAACCTCTTGCTGTGAGGCAGCAATGCTAACCACTGCACCACCGTGGCCACCCCAACAAATGTCAATAAATAAATACATAAATAATCAAATATGGAGCAGTTCTCCTTGTAGTTGTTCCAACTGTTTTTTTTATTAATATTCTTTACTTACAGTTGGAAATTCTACCAGTACATTGTTTGTTCCTTATATTCCTCTCTTTTGTCTGCACATACTGCTAAGCCTGTCCTTCATGTAGCTGAACAGGCTTTGCTCATATGAAATACAGAAATGGTTCCATTATGAACATATTCAGGGCACATCCTACAGGAAATACATACCCACAGCTATCGGCATCCTGATCAGTAGATTTTTCCATCTAGCACAACTTCTGACCTTTCCTAAGCAAGTATCTGCCTGCTGATTCCTGGATGTCAGTTTTCCCTGCCTGCTGCAAAATACAATAGGATCCATCACTTTCCTGAATACCCCATGCTCCTCATCAGCAGCCTTGAACAATGATGCAAACATTCTACAGGTAAGGAAAACTGCATACCTGCTGTTCTACTCTGTACTCAAATGGCAGCTAAAGAATCACAGACCTGCATTCTGTGCATTAACTGTAAAGGGCACCAGTCTACAGTGTCAAGTTGCATGTGATGGAGATGTCATCATCACAAATAGTTATGTGTATCAGTCTAGTGGTCTGTATGGTGTACATAACCAGCAGCTGAGCCAGACATGTTAGGACTTTCCATAGAGATCCATAAGATATAACAGAAGTAAACAGGATATACTACTGTGCGGCTAAATTAGTAACTGATAAAGTTCTACCACAAGATCACAGGGTAGTGAGGGAAAGGAAGGGAGAAACTGAAACCATCATGGAAGTATCGAACAGAGAAAACTATAAAGCAATTAAGACAAGATGTGCCACTGTTAGAAGATTATAGAAGAGGAACAGATCAACAAAACTACTAAAAAAGATAGATGTGATTAAAGCAATGCACAGTATTAGAACAGACCAGGATCTATCATGCAGTATCGCAAATAAACTAAATATTTCAGCACAGGCAGAAAAACTTAGAAGATACACATATAAATATAAGGGAAAGGTACAAAATAAGCAATGTACTGATGACCCAAAAAGTTTTATGGAGAATTCGGAAACAAGGTAAAAGGAATTGAAAGACTGCTAAAAAAAGAGGAAGTAGATACATTTTGGAGAAGTATCTATGAAGATCCTGTGGAACATAACAAAGATGCTAAATGGATAGAAGAAATAAAAGAAAGAAAGGTACAGGATATGAAATGGGATGAAATAACAGCCAGAGAGATTGAAACAAAGTTAAGAAAAGCCTCTAACTGAAAACCCCAGGCCCAGATGCATTACCTAACTTTGGTTAAAAGTATTAACTAGAAGTCTGAACCTTACTCAAATCTTTAAGGGCAAAAATGATGACACAGGGTTAACACGCAGTAGTTTAATTAACCCCCTCTCCACCCAATTATTCTCTTTTTGAAAAGCTGGTTGAAAACGAAGTTTAGAAAATTATCTAAAGACAAACAGTCTTTTTCTGGATATAACTTATCCATGCAAGAAACTGAATTCATCAATTATCTCAGAAATGAGAACGTCAGGATTATGAAGCCGGACAAGGCTGAGGGTAGTGCTCATGTTTACTAGTGAATATGAAGCACACATTCATTCCATGCTCCAGGACAATGAACAATACGACACAGTATCCCGAAATGAAGTCAACATTGCTTTCGCTCAGATCAACTACTATCTTAAAGATCTTTTATTACAGCAAGCAATAAATGAGAGGGTGTATAATTATTTGCATGTAGAAAAACCCAGGATACCGGTCATGTTCGGGATTCCCATAATCCATAAGGGAACGTATCCTTTAAGGTTCAGACCTATAGTATCAGGTGCGGGAGGTGTCACCGAGCCCATTGGAAAATTCATCGATCACTTAACCAAGGCTTTTATGCCCCTTCTCAGCCATGTTTGCAAGGACTCCTGGCACTTTCTCCGTGATATTCCTGTTTCCTGTTTTTTGCCTGATTTGATCATGATCACCATAGACATTAAGGACCTCTTTTCGAGCATTCCTCACCAAGAAGGTCTAGAGTGGTTTACAGAATTTCTCAGTGATGAAACCAGCCTCAACAACAAGCTTACAAATTTACTAATGGAGTTGATGGAGATGGTCCTGATGAACAACTTTATTTTTTTCAATGGCGAACTGTTCAGGCAATGTAAGGTCGCCATGGGGGCATCTGTGCCTCATTTTATGCTAACGCAGTGTTAGATAAATGGGAACACACATTTGTCTTGATACCCCCCTGGCAGCAACACATCCTTTTTTACAGACGCTACCTGGATGACATTTGCATCCTCTGGGGAGGCTCAGAATGTGAGTTCAAAGAATTCATCCAATACATCAACACCTCAACTGGTTTTCTACAATTCACATACACTGCTAGCCCTCAGGAGCTCCATTACTTGGACATTATCTTGTTCAAGGATTTCAACCAGAATACTTTCCATTCTAAATTATACCCTAAACTCCACCTTTTCTAACTCATTGTTACACTTTGATAGTACATCCCTTATATCAGAAAAGGGGAATCATTAAAGGACAACTCATAAGAGCGAGTAGAATCTGTAGCACTGATGAGGACTTTGAGTTTGAAGTTAAAACCTTGTGAGCCTTATTCCTGGAAAGAGGATATCCCCTAGAAATGTTTATGGGTTTAGTTGATGAGATCAAAGTATTGAGGAAAACCTTATACACACCTATTTTGGGAAAAGGACCAGAGTTGGCAATTCCATCAACTTCCAGAGTATCCAACCACCCTACAAACAGTTTTATATACACCTATTCATCCAGTTCCAAAGAAATGGAGGAAACCATCAGAAACTACTGGCTGGTTCTAGCCCTTTATGAAGATTTCAAGGACCCTTTATCCCCCAGACCTAGTTTCGTTAGAAAAAGAGGCATTAACTTCAAAGAAATTTTTGAAAGGAAACCAGATAACAAAAAGAAGGTGAAACAATCTAAGAAGGGCACTTACAAATGTACATCACTTTCCAAACAAACCATGTTGGAATATTTTAACTTCTAAAAGCACCTCCAAATATAACTACCTACAATAATGCCTTACGTCTAGTAATAAATCTGAGACCACTGGTACACTCATGGGGACAAATTTACTACCCTTGTTCAACACCAATTGCATATCAGATGTGATAACAAAATCACTTAAATTAACAATATGCACCACATTAAAGTCAGGTTTTACAGAAACGCCATGACCCAACCTATGGCGTGTAACACCCAGATCCTGTGGTTGGTTATTATCATAATCTGTACTACAAGATCCACTCAAATCATTTGGTTTTCTATAACATTTGTACTGTACAGTAACATTACATTTACTCCATCCAACTTGGATGGAATCATTTTTATAAAAACATACAATTCCTTTTTGTGTCACAGGCAAATACAGTGCTACCTTATCTTGTGCTTTAATAGTGACTGTGTCAAAAAACAGATTTTCCCAGGTCTCATTGACCCCTAGGGGGATAGCAGTCATTAACAAACCCCTATGCTGTTGGTATGGCCATACAGACCAGCAGTTAAACTAAAGTCTCGCATACACGTAATTGCCTGATAAGTGTTAAAGTTGGATGCCAGTCTATGTTTGGTTCATTACGTAATCAGTTCAACCTTTGTGGCAGGAAAAAGGCCACAGCAAAGACAGTGTGATCAATATTGCAAAAACAATCATACAATTTTTGAAATTGCTCAGTGTCTCTACTCACTCTGTATCTGGCCATTTTGTTCTTGTTGTGCAACAGTAACAAAGTTTTGTCCAGTTCAAGTTTTTAACCAGTTTACAGTGTCAAATGAATCCAGGAAGCTCCCCCGATTTGACTGCAGGGGTGTTGACAGCAGTACCTGGTATGGACCTTCCCACTTGAGACTCCAATTCTTCTGTTTAATCTTCACCCATGCCTGGGGCTATTGTACTTCGATTTTGGTTTCTTTATCTGAAACAGAATTTAACTGCAAAAGTTTGTTATTCAAAAATCTCCTCATATCCTGCAAGTGAACTGTCAGCCTCCTGCTCTGAGCATGAGAGGTTTCCACTGAGGTGTATAATATGCCCTCCCAAACAAAGTTTCAAAAGGAGTTAATCCTTTCATTTGGAACAGTTCTCATCTCACAGTGCTAAAGGCAAACAGTGCACCCAATTTTCTGTTTTCTCTATCAATTTCCTAAGTCTTTTTCAATTATGCCTCTACTAGCCTGCAGATTGGGGTGATAGTGGTTCTTTAAGATATCAAATAACGACTAAGTTGTTATTTTTTGGGTTTTACAAAATGTGCCCCTTTATCACTATAAATCTTTTCCGTATGCCAAATCTGGGAATAATTTCTTTAACAAGGACCTTTGCAACAGTAGCTGCATCTGGATTTTTAGTTGGAAACACTTCTACCCATTTGGAAAACATTCTATAATAACAGGCAGATCTTATTTCACATTTATTCAATTCTTGAATCCATACAGATAGTATGGAACGGATATGGTGGTGTAGGAAAATTCCCTTGCTTAGGCTTCAATGCCCCTTGTGCATGATGCTTGTTACAAACATGGCATGCTGCACAAAATTTTTTTGTATAGTTTGTAAACCCATAGGTTGTAAACACTCGATTCACTAACTGTACCATCCCCCCTGTTGAGACATGGCTCTGCCCATGGCTCAACAACGCTGCATATCTAAACAAATTAGATGGCAAAATTGGTTTCTTTCCTTCAAGATGTACAGTCCCTTTTGAGGATTGCTCCTCGTTTTATCCATTTTTGTTTCTCAAGATTTGTAAAGTGTCTGCATTGTTTTAACATTTCTAAATCTAAAGTCTCGAGGGTTGTAATTCCTCACTCAAAAGAAAAGTTTCTGTGGCTGAAGCTGCCTGCTTTGCAGCTGTATCAGCCCATGCATTACCTTTTGAAATTCTATCCTGTTGTTTTATGAGCTACGCAATTGCAAATAGCTACTTTCTAAGGTAACTGAAATGCATCTAACAAGTCTAAAAAAAGTTGCGCATGATTAATCGGTATACCAGTAGATGTTATCATTCCTCTATTTTTCCACTGTTGCAAAACATGTACAGTAGAAAAGCTTTCTGACTGTCAGTATAAATGTTCACTTTTTACCTTTTGCTAAGGTACATGCCCTGTTAAGGCAATCAATTCTGCTGCTTGTGCAGATAAGTTGTGTGGTAAAGATTTTGCTTCTAAATTTCAGTATCAGAAACACTGCATACCCCACTAGGTTCTGTCCTGTAGGACCCCTCCTGCATGAGCCATCCACATAGCATGTCACCTCGGCATCATCCAAGGGAACATCCGTAAGGTCTTGTCTAGGTAATGTCTTTTGCTCAATCTCCTGCAGGCAGCAGTGTGGTTTGCCATCTGCAGGGTTAAAGCAAAGTTGACGATTCAAAGTTGTGCATCGCTTCAATTGTCATATGAGGTTGGCTCAACAGAAATGGTCATACAGGAAAGATGCCTAGCAGGAGAAAGATATGCTACTTTTTCTTGCAGTAAAATAATTTGGGACTGCATGAGGCACTCTCAATGTGAGAGGGTGGAATAATACTACTGAGGCTGAAGCCTGCACTGCCATTGCAGCTGCAACTACTGCTTGTACACAGTGGGGCAGACCCCACTGGTCTAACTGTGATGAATAATAAGCTATGGGTGTTGTTTTCCCCATGTTGCTGTGTCAATACTGATGTCATATAACCTTGCTTACAATCTACAGTTTGAAAAACTGCTTGTTATAGTTTGGTAATCCTAAAACTAAGGATGATGCTATCAATTGTTTCAGCTTACAGAAAGCTGCTTCTGCTTCATGTGTCCATTGTAATAAATCTTGTGCTGCCATCGGCTTTTTAAATATTAAATCAGCAGTGGAGCAGTTTCCCAAAAGCATAGTTTGGTATCCAACTCCGACAAAATTAGTAGTTCCCAGGAAGGACATCATTTCCTTCTTGGTAGTTGGTCTAGGTCTTGTAAAATTGTCTTTGCTTCTGTCTTCATCTAATATTCTACCTTCTTTGGATATTACATATCCAAGTATTTAACTTGTTTTCTCCAAAGCTGTAACTTGTCTTTGTTTACTTTGTGACCTTAGTAGCTAAAATTGTAACAAGCTATGGCTTCTTTGCATTCTTGCTGGGTGGGGCTGCCAGCAGAATGTTGTCTACATAAAGTAGAACTGACTACCTTTGGTGGGATAAATCCGCCAGGTTGCTTGCCATTTCCCTGTGCAAATATTGTTGGACTTTCACAATATCCCTGTGGTAATCTGCATTGTATACCGTTTCCCTGAAATGTAAATGCAAACCAATATTGGCTGTCAGGGTGTATTGGTATCAAGAAAATGCATTACTTATCTACCACGAAAAATATTTCTGTTCTGGCTTTAAATCATTCAGTAAGGTGTGTGGATCTGGCACCGTTGGTGCCCTGGGTATAACTGCATTTTTCAGCTTGTAATCTTGGACCATCCCATTCCCTTTGCTTTTTAACAGGAAATAAAGGTGTGTTTACATGGTGAATCAGAGATTCTATTAAGACTCCTTCCTTAAGTAAGGCTGCTATTGATAGGTTTGATTCCTCTGCATCCTTTCTCAAGGGATACTGTCTTTTCTGGGGTCTAAATGCTGACTTTGGTTTTATAACTGGTCCTGCTGTTCAATAAGTCCTACATCTGATTTCCTGTTGACCAGAGAATGTCTGGTATGTCTAAGGCTTTTTCCTCTTCTTCCAATAAGAGTAATACTCAGCTATTCTCACTAGCTGTGAGTGTACAGCTGGGTATGTCTGTGTATCCAATTCAATTTCTTTTCTGTACTCCTGTTCTGAAGTTCTAATTCTGTCTGTTTTCCCCCCTTTGTGACTTTTTCACCTAAGTCTGCCCATTTTAAAGTTTTATTCTTAGTAAACTAACATGGGGCAGTGATTAGATTTGTGCTAAAAATTCCTGGGGCAATGAACAGCTTGCTACACTGTTCCTTCTGCATCCCAGTACAAGTTTCCAATACTAGCCTGTTTGCATGGTTCTAAACAATTCTTGTTCATAATCTTTATCAGGTCCTGGTTTTACAGTAATATAGAGTACAATGCAACAAATGCTGTTTGTCATTGTCAAGGGAGGGAACTTCTGATGCTACATTCATCAGTTCTTCAGTTACTGCCCCTGGACCAGTCTTTACCAAGTCCTGGCTGTACCAATAAAATGTTTCACCCTCGTCGCACTACAAAAGTTCCATTTGTCACTGTGCTTCCATACCCTGCATGGTTGGAACTACTGCTATGCCAAATATCTGCATTAAATCTCTCCCAAAAGATTCACTGGGCATTTTGCAGAAACTACAATTTTACTTTTCTGGTCATCCCTGAAACAGGGTCTATTATTGTAATGTCAGGAGAGTGGCTCCGATACAGCTGTCCATTAGCTGCTTTCACTAGTATAAATCTGGTGATTCTGTATCTTCGGTAGTTTGGAAGGTGTATCAGGGTCCGTGAAGCCCTGAGTCACACAAAAATTAACTTCCTCCCTCACCAGAAGTGTAACTTCGGTTTTGTGTCTGCTAAGTAAAGCTCTAAGCTCAATAAGAGCAGGTCTAAAATTTCATTTTCTTCTACATCTGGTATTCATATACATCCTCTATTGTGTCACATCCTCTCTCCTGCTATCACATTTGCACTTACCTTTTCCCTGCTACTCTCTAATGATTCCTGACTATCATATAGTCATTCCTCATCCTCCTTATTTTCTGTAGTCACCTTCTTGTTTAGCCTGCAATCCCTTGCTAAATGTCCTTTTTCCCGACTTAAAACATTCCCTTTTTCTTTCTTTCCTTAAATCTTCTGATCGTTTGTCAGATTGTTTATTTCCGGGGATATTTTTCTTACCCTTTTTCCAGTTTGTACTACAAATACTTCTGCCCATCTTCTGCTGAAAATACTTGGGTTTTTTTTTTCTTTTACTATTAAAATGTCTTTCTGCATGTCTAGCATATTCAAGTAAGGTTTGTAACCTACTTGTTCGATGATCTACCATATGCTTGTAATAAAGCTACTAATAGGTGCAATGCAACCTTTCAAAAATGCATTTTAATTGTTGTTCATATGGAGAATCATTTGTTTGATTTTCGGGAACTGCATTCCACTATGATTTTAAAAACATTCTAATAATCTGCATACCCATCTACTATTTCTTTCTTGATGCATTGATTAATCAAGTCCAATCAGCCCTAGGCTTCCATTTTCAGAGATTCGGTCTTTTAGACCTTTACTCTGCCATCCAGTTCTGCATAGTATGTGGGAGTGGTCTAAGTTGGGGCCATGAGGATTCCAGCTGCCACATCATGTGCCAATCTGGACCTACAATTTGTCTAACTACTTTTTCTACTTTCTCTCCATTCAAATGGTAACTTAATCTCATACCCTGTAAGTCTTCTAAAAATTTTCTAAAATTCACTTTTGGGTGGGGAATACCTTGTGGCTTTCCGGATATTTTCCCGGGTGCCCAAAGGTCTATAAACAAAAAGAGTCGGACCTTTGTCCTGCCTGTCCTGCCTGAGGATTGGTACTTCTATGAGACATATCTCTTCTTCCTCATAGCTTGTCATTCTATTTAATTCATTTAATTCAATTTCCCTTCAAGTGGGTGTTCAAGACCTGGTCTCGATGGGATCCCTGACAAACGGTTGTGCTTTTGCAGGGACAGCTGGGTATAGCGGAGGTGGATCGGGTGTCCACTCGCTTCATATTCTGGTAACGGAAGTGGAGGGTGAAGGGGGGCCGCTATTACCAATTATTTCTTCTTTGTCTAAAACATTGCTTTTGAATTTTTAATTCTTTGCTCCCTAGGGATTTGCTTCCTCAAGCCACCTGGGGCCTGAGGGACTCCTAATTGTCTCTGTTTTTAATTGACCTTTGATCTATTTTTAACTTTTTTACAAGTTTCATAAGTGCAAGTTTATCTAAATTACCCTCAATTTGTACTTATCAACCCATTTGTATAATATTTAACATTATGGGCACGCTGTAATTGCATATACTTGCGTCTTCAGTTAGGGGTCCGGAATTTTTTGTGCACTGATTTCCCATTGGTGTCTTAGCTAAGCTGTAAATTGTTACGTAACCCTTTCTATCACATGGTACCACAAATCTACCCTTTTCACAGTTTATCTAGAATAACTGTCTACCTATTCTGTTTCCCTGATCTATGACAAAAACAGTAACTTTTCTGTCTCTAATTTGCATAAGCAATTTACCTGACAAAAAACAGTTCTGTAACTAGTCCCTGATTTTAAAACAGAAATAAGGTAATTCCTCCTTACCTGACCCTCCGTGAGTTGATCCACGGATCGTTGACTCCCCTCCAATCCCAGATCAGAAACAGTGGCTGGCCTCTTTCGAACGACAATTCAGTCGGAGGTCTTTCAAAACAGAAGAGCCGATTTGGCCTCTTCTCCGTATGGATGCATGCCACTGGGCCCAATTCTGACCTAGGTCCAGAGCGAGAGATATGTTTTCCGGTCCGAAGGACCAATCTGTCAAAGGAAAAATATACTTTAAAAATGATCAAGGTTCAGGTTAAGGCACTTTAATCTTGCAGCAAGGAGACAAAAACGTGCTAATACAGAGTTTGTCTAACCAGAAACAGGAAATGCATTCATTTTTATAGGTTATCAAATTAATCCTGTCCTACCATGCTGACGTAACGAATTACCACCTTTTGGTCATCATCTGCTGACCATCTTTCCCATGATTTTCTGCTGATTTAAACAATTTTTATGTGAAACATCCTGAGGAAAACAACATGTCCTTGGTTACTTTCAGTCAGATACTTGTTATGTTACATTCAAGATACTATAGCTAAATCTAACACAATGCTAGCAGTTCATTTCTCTAATAAGCCTTTGTCTCCCTTCTTTTAAACTACTGCAGCTGCAGAGGTTCCCATCCTCTGAACAAAGCTGTCTGTCTGGAATCATTACATTTATTAAATGGTATATTGTCTATTCATATGCTTCTGACCTAGCAGATTAACACCTGCTTCTCAAGTACATTTCCACAAGGCATAAACAAGAATATTGCTGTGCTAGCAGTTACTAGGTCAGAGGGCAACTTGCAAGTTTCAGTAAGCATGCTGCAGTTTCAAAAAGGCATATTTTCAGCCTCATATGAAACTCAATTTATATAAATCACAGTGCATGAGAAATAAAATGAAAAGTGTATTAAAAACACTTGATTATTAATTTGGAAATTTAAGCATACACATATTAATACATATTTTTCTAACAATATTGTACTGTAATTTCTGTAAATTTTGTAAATTCTTGTAAAATACTGCACAATCATAATGTGTTTTGTGGAGCTTTTTTCCCTGAGCCTCCACAGAAAATGGGCTCCTGTCCCAGTTGGACTTCCCCACTCAACAAATGTCAATAAATCTTCTTCTTCTTCTGGCTTTTTCGTTAGTCGCCACAGCGATCACCTTGTCCCATTGATTGGCAGTGGAGTTTTACGGTATGTTGCCGGGCACCCAACCTTCCACAGAAGGCACACACACGCACACCTAGGGCCAATTTAGAGGTCCAATCCACTGCAGCATGTCTTTATGTAGGAACAGCACCCAGGAAACCCACGTGACCACAGGGAGGGCATACAGACTCCACACAGAAGGCAAGCCAGGATGAACCAGAACCTCTTGCTGTGAGGCAGCAATGCTAACCACTGCACCACCGTACCCCAACAAATGTCAATAAATAAATACATAAATAATCAATTTGGAGCAGTTCTCCTTGTAGTTGTTCCAACTGTTTTTTATTAATATTCTTTACTTACAGTTGGAAATTCTACCAGTACATTGTTTGTTCCTTATATTCCTCTTTTTGTCTGCACATACTGCTAAGCCTGTCCTTCATGTAGCTGAACAGGCTTTGCTCATATGAAATACAGAAATGGTTCCATTATGAACATATTCAGGCCACATCCTACAGGAAATACATACCCACAGCTATCGGCATCCTGGTCAGTAGATTTTTCCATCTAGCACAATTTCTGACCTTTCCTAAGCAAGTATCTGCCTGTATTCCTGGATGTCAGTTTTCCTGCCTGCTGCAAAATACAATAGGATCCATCACTTTCCTGAATACCCATGCTCCTCATCAGCAGCCTTGAACAATGATGCAAACATTCTACAGGTAAGGAAAACTGCATACCTGCTGTTCTACTCTGTACTCAAATGGCAGCTAAAGAATCACAGACCTGCATTCTGTGCATTAACTGTAAAGGGCACCAGTCTACAGTGTCAAGTTGCATGTGATGGAGATGTCATCATCACAAATAGTTATGTGTATCAGTCTAGTGGTCTGTATGGTGTACATAACCAGCAGCTGAGCCAGACATGTTAGGACTTTCCATAGAGATCCATAAGATATAACAGAAGTAAACAGGATATACTACTGTGCTAAATTAGTAACTGATAAAGTTCTACCACAAGATCACAGGGTAGTGAGGGAAAGGAAGGGGAGAAACTGAAAACCATCATGGAAGTATCGAACAGAGAAAACTATAAAGCAATTAAGACAAGATGTGCCACTGTTAGAAGATTATAGAAGAGGGAACAGATCAACAAAACTACTAAAAAAGATAGATGTGATTAAAGCAATGCACAGTATTAGAACAGACCAGGATCTATCATGCAGTATCGCAAATAAACTAAATATTTCAGCACAGGCAGAAAAACTTAGAAGATACACATATAAATATAAGGGAAAGGTACAAAATAAGCAATTTACTGATGACCCAAAAAAGTTTTATAGAGAATTGGGAAATAAGGTAAAAGGAATTGATAGACAGCTGAAAAAAGAGGAAGTAGATACATTTTGGAGATGTATCTATGAAGATTCTGTGGAACATAACAAATATGCTAAATGGATAGAAGTAGTAAAAGAAAGAAAGGTACAGGATATGAAATGGGATGAAATAACAGCCAGAGAGATTGAAACAAAGTTAAGAAAAGCCTCTAACTGGAAAACCCCAGGCCCAGATGCATTACCTAACTTTTGGTTAAAAGTATTAACTAGAAGTCTGAACCTTACTCAAATCTTTAAGGGGCAAAAAATTGATGACACAGGGTTAACACGCAGTAGTTTAATTAACCCCCCTCTCCACCCAATTATTCTCTTTTTTGAAAAGCTGGTTGAAAACGAGTTTAGAAAATTATCTAAAGACAAACAGTCTTTTTCTGGATGTAACTTATCCATGCAAGAAACTGAATTCATCAATTATCTCAAAAATGAGAACGTCAGGATTATGAAGCCGGACAAGGGTGGAGGGGTAGTGCTCATGTTTACTAGTGAATATGAAGCACACATTCATTCCATGCTCCAGGACAATGAACAATACGACACAGTATCCCGAAATGAAGTCAACATTGCTTTCGCTCAGATCAACTACTATCTTAAAGATCTTTTATTACAGCAAGCAATAAATGAGAGGGTGTATAATTATTTGCATGTAGAAAAACCCAGGATACCGGTCATGTTCGGGATTCCCATAATCCATAAGGGAACGTATCCTTTAAGGTTCAGACCTATAGTATCAGGTGGAGGTGTCACTGAGCCCATTGGAAAATTCATCGATCACTTAACCAAGGCTTTTATGCCCCTTCTCAGCCATGTTTGCAAGGACTCCTGGCACTTTCTCCGTGATATTCCTGTTTCCTGTTTTTTGCCTGATTTGATCATGATCACCATAGACATTAAGGACCTCTTTCAGCATTCCTCACCAAAAGGTCTAGAGTGGTTTACAGAATTTCTCAGTGATGAAACCAGCCTCAACAACAAGCTTACAAATTTACTAATGGAGTTGATGGAGATGGTCCTGATGAACAACTTTATTTTTTTCAATGGCGAACTGTTCAGGCAATGTAAAGGGGTCGCCATGGGGGCATCTTGTGCCTCATTTTATGCTAACGTGGTATTGCACAGATGGGAACACACTTTGTCTTGATACCCCTGGCAGCAACACATCCTTTTTACAGACGCTACCTGGAACATTTGCATCCTCTGGGGAGGCTCAGAATGTGAGTTCAAAGAATTCATCCAATACATCAACACCTCAACTGGTTTTCTACAATTCACATACACTGCTAGCCCTCAGGAGCTCCATTACTTGGACATTATCTTGTTCAAGGATTTCAACCAGAATACTTTCCATTCTAAATTATACATAAACCCATCTTTTCTAACTCATTGTTACACTTTGATAGTGCACATCCCTTATATCAGAAAAGGGGAATCATTAAAGGACAACTCATAAGAGTGAGTAGAATTTGTAGCACTGATGAGGACTTTGAGTTTGAAGTTAAAACCTTGCGAGCCTTATTCCTGGAAAGAGGATATCCCCTAGAAATGTTTATGGGTTTAGTTGATGAGATCAAAGTATTGAGGAAAACCTTATACACACCTATTTTGGGAAAAGGACCAGAGTTGGCAATCCCATCAACTTCCAGAGTATCCAACCACCCTACAAACAGTTTCATATACACCTACTCATCCAGTTCCAAAGAAATGGAGGAAACCATCAGAAACTACTGGCCGGTTCTAGCCCTTTATGAAGATTTCAAGGACCTTTTACCCCCCAGACCTAGTTTCGTTAGAAAAAGAGGCATTAACTTCAAAGAAATTTTTGAAAGGAAACCAGATAACAAAAAGAAGGTGAAACAATCTAAGAAGGGCACTTACAAATGTGGCTCTTGTAGTCAATGCCATGCTTTAATGAACGTCGAATCCGTGTACATTCCATCCAGGAGGTTTAGGACGAAACCAACTGGTTCCTACTCTTGTGGAAGCAAAGGGGTGGTATACCTGGGTATTTGTACCACGTGTTCGAGTTTCTACGTGGGGAAGACTGAAAGAGAATTCAGGAGACGGATCTACGAACACTTATATGACATGGCTAAACAGAAAGAAACTAATGCTTTTTTTAAGCATTCCCTTCTTTGCCCGGGTAGTATCATCAAATTCTTTGTTTTAGAACAAGTGGAACCGGATCTCAGGGGTGGTGACTGGGAATCCACCCTCGAGTACCGTGAGCTAGTATGGCAATTAAGGCTAGCGCAGGAGACCACCTGGATTGAACGGGACTATTAGCATTAAACCCGTATTAAAGCTTAGAAGGGCACGATTATAGTTATTCCATCCTAACCAATTAGTTTTGTTGTCCCATGTTTACAAACACTATGCCCTTCTTTCACTACCACTTGGCACTTGCGCATTTTATCAGAACACATGACTTAGGGACCCAAGATTCACTAGTTTCCTTTTCCCTAACTCCCACGCTCTTTTTTTCTTTGGTTTGACAACCTGACACTTGGTCCTAGGGTGCCTTTTTTGATGTGAACTATGAAAAAGAACCAAGACTCCTATTACAAACCAACATTAAATAAAATGCTCCCTCACACTTCTAACAGAATTTTATTTCCCAGGTTCATCAAAACTTATGGATTTCCAACGTTTCCAATAGCAGTATTTTAAACTATTTTAATTTTGATTCTATTATATTTGAAACAGCGTTTTTAATGTTTTGTAATTATATATGCATAATCCAGCTGTTAAATATATATATATATATATATATATATATATATATATATATATATATATTTTAACAATATGTTTTTATCTCATGTTTTAATTAATGCAAAGCCCCTTTAAGGAATCTAACAACTGATTGACAACACTTGTTTTCAATTAATGTGTTACCCATGGTTATATAAAAAGGTTTGGCTCCAGCAAATGCTTTTGTACTCACTTGAAAAAGCTCAGGATTACCCTGAGTGAAAGCGCTTGTGTTTATTTCTTCTTGGACCTACTTGAATAAAGGATTTTCGCATTCTACATCAGCTTTTGTTTTTTTGTTCCTGGTGGCTGTGGAGTCGTGTTACTTGGATTTCTGGCATCTTTTTGGATCTTCATTAAAAGTATTAACATCTTTGCACGAGGATTTAGCCATGAGTAATAACTATTTATATCCTCACCCCGAACAGACACCACACTGGCTAACAACAGGCAAAACAATGCTCTTACTTAAGAGTTAACCTGCAAGCTACCCTAAAAATTATAGACCAATAACTTGCCTTCCAACGATGTATAAACTATACATGGGAATTGATACCGACAGAATTTATAGTAATTTAGAAGAAAACTCAATTATGACAGTAGAACAAAAGGAAAAGCTCAAATATTTTAACCAAAAGGGAAG
>NC_056725.1:211856486-211903191 GCF_019279795.1 Protopterus annectens
GGCAACCAGGAGGCAAGTAGATCTCCACAGTAAAGGCCCCACACTTGCAGTACTCATTGCAAAACCCATAATTAAGACATGCTGCAGCTGGAATAGCTCATACACACCCACTGGCATCAGCAGCATCCATAGCACAATACTATAAAGTGTGAAAGCACCTCACCCACATTTGTGTATTCCCATACACTCTGCACCAGTGGTGTATACAGACGGGCAACTTTTATTATGTACATGTTAGGGGCTGCCATAGCTTTGATCCACCAGCATGTGTTGGAGACTGTAGGTGGTGTGGAGGATGATGCACATGACCACCTCAGGCACCAGAGGAGGAGGAGAGTGTTCAGACCCAGGGTAAACTACCAGGGGCTACATGATCTGGAGATAGTAGAGTGTTACAGGGTGGACAGGGACATCCTACAGCAACTTGTGGAGCTGTGCTGGCCACGCCTCACAGCCAGAACAAACAGAGGGGAACCCATCCCAGTGGATATGAAGGTATGTGTAAGCCTGAGAATACTAGCTACAGGTACCTTTCAAAGACCAACTGGGGATATCATGGGGATCTCACAGGCATCAGCATCCAGGGTACTAGACCAGTTCCTGGATGCCATGCTACCACATGCCAATGAGCACATATACTTCCCCCAAACGCAGGAGGAGTTGGCCAGCAATATGCGTCTCTTCTACCATGTGGCAGAATACCCTGAGGTACTGGGTGCAATAGACTGCATGCACATACACATCAAGTCTCCACCCGGTGAGCAGGGTAGGCACTACATAAACCAAGGGATACCCCTCCATCAACTGCCAGGTCATGTGCAATTCCCAGGGCATTATCATGGATGTGTGTGCTGGCAGCCCTGGAAGCTTTCACAACTCCCACATCTGGCATTCCTCACAGCTGTATCGGTTATTTGCCAGGTGAGACATCCCAAATGGCCACCTGGTGGGGGATGCTGGCTGTGCACTGGAACCGTGGATGATGACTCCCCTCAGAAATGCACACACACCCGTGCAGGAACGCCATAATGAGGCACACACACAAACCAGAATCATCATAGAGCGTGTGTTTGGGATGCTGAAATCACGGTTCCATTGCTTGGACATATCTGGTGGAGCCTTGCAGTACTCTCCAGGCACATGTGCCCACATCTTTATAGTCTGTGCCATGCTACACAATATGGTCCTGCGGAAATAGCTGCAGCAGGGACAGAATTGTGAATGCCCTCACTACCCACCACCATTGCCAAGGGCCCCACAGGCACAGAGGTACTCAGACCACGAACACCCTGAGCCAGCCCCAGTAGGCAGACGGAGGCATGCCCAGTATGCCCATGCCTTGGCAAAGAGGGAACGTATAGCACACACACTGACAGTGTAGGAACCTAGGGACTGACACTTTCTCCACCTGTACATACAGTTAAAATGGATGGCACACACGCTAGACTACCTGTAAATTGTCATGTATAGGCAGTCTACTGTATGCATCCAACATAGGCAGCCCTCAACTATTGCAGACACAACTGCCATTGGCACAAGGTAAGTCAACACCTGAACAGTAAATTAAGCTGTCAGCATATGCAGATACTGTATGTATAGATTCATAGGTAGGTATTTGGCCAACTGCCAGAGGCCATTCATAAGCCCAGCCAAAATGTGTCAGCTTTACCACCCCATTAATTCTTTAACTGTCCCTCTGTGGAACAGAGCCAATGGCGGGATCCCTGGTGTGCATCTTCTGTTCCCCAACCACTCTTCAAGGTTTCTCCTGCAGAGTGTTAGTGGGGGGCTCTGTATAATGTAGTTAGGGATGTTGTTCCAAAGTATGGGGAGTGTCTGTGACAGGAAGCTGTCCCTCCAGCATCTTCCAGTTATTGTGGTGGCAAGGTTCAGCTCACTACAGTGTGTGGTTTACTGTGACATGGATTCCCATAGGTGGAGCATATCCATCAAGCCTGAGTTCGACATGGCTGTGTTGGTCAGCGGAGATCATCTCTGGGTAAACAAGATGCCACTGAGTAAAGCAGGAGTTTATTCAGTCTGGCTGCATAAGCCATATGTTGGATGCTAGTATTCCCCTTGGCGAGGTGCATTTGTGGACCTCCCAGCTGTTATTAGTGTCTTCTGAGGTACATCCCACATGGGTTATTATACCGATGATGGGACTGATGAGTAAAGGGGCACTATAACCCCAGTATGTCTAGATGGGAATCCTTTAGTAATTAGATGGCCTACATAGAAGGATGTCCTAACTACTGTGGAGATATGATTGTCAAAGGGGAGATCAATATCTAACTTAGTCCCCAGATACCCCATTACCTCGTCCGTATTAAAGTGGCTGCCACTTACGTGTTAATATGTGGGTGCCAATTCCACAATGGAATGACCATGCAGTTAGTGGCACTTGGTGGAGGCTGTGACATTGACACCCTGTGATGTTTTCTGTGAGGCTCCTTGAGGGATGTCTATGTCAGCTGGACTATCAGTCATGGCTCCCAGTTCGCAGTCATTGCCAAACATGGCCTGCCGTAGTCCACCTGTGTTTGCTTGCACCTCTGAGATGTATATGCCAAACAGTAGGGCTCCCAGGACTGAGTCCTGTGGGACACTAGTTGTGACTGGTCAAGAGTTGGACCTGGAGACCGCTAGTCGTACCATGTGGGTTCTGTGTGTAAGCCCATTGGCAACCTAACCTGTGATGTATGGGCGTATGTACAGGCTGGTGTGGTTATCAATAATACCTGAGTGGGGTATGGTGTCAAAAGCCTTGGCGAGGTCCTGGTAGTATGTGTGAACCACCTGCCCCATCATCTGACGTCTTGGTGACTGTATGTAAGACGTCAAACAGGTTCAGTAGGCATGAACTGCACTCAACCAAGCTGACCTGGGTTGGGTCACGTGTTCGGACGTTACCAATGTCTTTGTTAATGAGTGCCATGAGGATGCGTACCATACCATTGCAGACCACGCTAGCCAGGCTTATGGGGTGGTAGTTACCATGGTCAGATGTGATTGCACCTTGATGGAGTGGAATAACCATTGCCATCGCCATTGTATGGGCATGTAGCCTGTGGAGAGGCTGAGGTAGGAAAGCTTAATTAGGTGGGGGCAGGTTGTCTTGTACAGTTTGCAAGATGCAGTCTGGGACAACATCTGCCTCCATTGATGCTGTGTTCTGCTGTTAGAGAGGACCATTTCCACCTGTGTGTCTCTGATGTGTAAGATACTGTACCTTTTGGGTAGTGTTGTGGGCTCTTTAGGGGGTGAAGTATGCACTGAATGTATCTGCAAGGATGTTGGCGATATCAGTAGGGTCAGCATATTTTGTGCTATATTTCACCGGCACAGTGAAAATCTGCATGTCACCGCGTAGATCCTTGACATAGCCAAAAAAGGCTTTGTAGTTATCTTTCGAATCCTTGCGTATTCTCCTGCTGATGTTAGCCTTGGATGATGTCATGAGGGACCTACATATCATACTAATAGTGGTCACAGATGTCTGCCCTTCCTGGGATTTGCTGTTTGTCTGGAACACTGTCCTACTTCTGTAGTATAGCCTTTTTATTGCAGAGGTCCACCAGACCGGTGTCCTTGTCTAGGAGGAGTGAGTCTTGGTTTACCAGTGATGGCATGATCCATACATGCATATAGGTGCTTATAGACTGCATTTGTAAATCTGTCTGTATCTTGAGCAGTGTTTCCCCTTAGCATGGGGGCTGTGAAACACCCCACCCCGTCACTAGTAATGTAAATTTAGCTGTAGGAAAGGTATACACTGTGGTATCTGTGGGTGGGGGAGATGCTTGGATGTGGAAACAGTGAATAATTCATGGTCAGATCTAACCAGTGACTGGTTAACCTCCACTGTGGTGCACCTGTTGCCCATGTTGGTGATGACCACTTCTAGTAGTTTCCACCCCACATTAGGGAGGTTACCACCTGATACAGGGCATATGAGGTGATAAATTCCAGGAAGTGCTGGGCCTGGAAGAGAGTACCGGAGTAAGTTTCCCATTTAATGGTATGATAGTTGACATTGACCAATGCCAGGGTGTGCATTAGGACTGTCATGTTCTCCACTGTCTCCAGGTAGGTGGAGTGGTGATCCTGGGTCATGGAAGGTGATCTGTAGCAGGCCACAGTTTACATTGCAGTTGTGGCTGATGTTAGCTGCACATGCATGATCACAGAGGTATCATGCTGCCCCACTAACCTGGAGGTGTAGGTATCCCTGATGAATATGGATACAGCCCCTCCATGTCTGTCAGTCCATGTTCTGTGGCTGAAATGTGTGGTATGGGTTGTAGTCTGGTAGTGCTGGTGTGCTCTCAGGAGCCTTAAAACAGGTCTCAGTTAATGCACAGATGTTGATGCTGTCCATACTGAGGAGTGCTGTGAGTGCATGCATGTTGTGATCACAACCCCTGGTGTTGAGTAGCATAACCCTCATTGAATCTGCTATTGTGCTGTTTATGGAGCTGGTATTCACCTTCAAGACACTCCTAAATAAGGCACCATGGGGGCGCCAATAGCCTTGGCCAGTATTCCAAAACCTAAGGCTGACACATAGGCCTGTATGGTATAGTTGCATGCAGGTTCCCCATCTGTGCTTGTTTTTCATCTCTCTTGTAGGTAACCTACTGGTAAGCAATAGAAAGCCTTAAACTTATACAAGTCTTCTAGTTTCCAAGATAGGCTTTTGGAGTGACTAAGTATCAGTGTTCTGTATGTTCTTGCTGTACTTAACTGTTTCCTGACTACATGGTGATTTCTCACTGTATATTGTGATCTGAAGGTCTGTTTATTCACATATTATGGCTGTGATGGCCTGCACTTTAGAGATTCACAGATAGCCTACTACCTATCTGCCCAAGGGCAATTAGAAGCATAGCTACAGTGTGTTGGCTTTCCCCGCACCATTGATAAAGTAACTGAGCCTCTGTCAAACATAGCCAATAAAGCAATTCCAGGCAGAATTGCTGGAAGCTGTTGAAGACTGGGGTTGTGGAGGGTGATAGGGGCACTTAGTGATCTAAAGAGGGCATATTGATGTGACAATTCAACACCATTCAATTCCCCCAACATGTCTCGCAGTTATCAAACTGGACAGGCTCCCCCACCCCCTGGCTGTATGGTTCTGGGACACATGATCCCAGGGGTGTATATTCTGTTACCCATTCACACAACAAGGTTTCCCTTGAAGTGTGTCAGTGAGGGGCTATGCCTAATGTAGTTAGGAATGTAATGTATTGTCTCACAGTACATTTGTTATATTTTATTATTTCAAGAGTACGTGAAGCTCAGTGAGTTTGGGGGTATCTGCCCTTTGCTTAGCCTAGCTTACACATAGAAATCATCTAAATAGGAAATAGGCGAAAGCAACATTAATGTCAACAGTGTAATGGTTGCAGCATATGCATAGTATCTGTGCATTCGAGGTTCCAATCCCAATAAAGGCAGGGATGTTTATCATGTTTAAAAGTATACCTTAACCACAGCTTGCATATATAGGTAGTAATCGTCTGTATAATAAACATTCGAAACACCCATATAAACCCATGTCTGCTGGAGAGTACAATCAACTGAGAATGTAATGTTACGTCAGCACATAGTGAGATGTTACTTCACTGACATGTATATATCCTGAGTAGTTAGTGGATGTGGCCGTGTTTGCGCGCACAGGTTATACGTTACAAAGTTTGTTTAACTGTGTTTAACCACTGCTATAATGTCACACAAACACTTTTAAACATGCTTACAACTGCTTAAATGAGCCTTATTCTGGAGTAAAAGACATTTGTAAAGCATCACATGTGTTGAACCCTGGACCATACACACTATAGTCATGGGACTTACCACTAAGCCATCCGAGGTGTATACATGTTTCATGGTCTTGAGACTGCACCTTATACCACATGCATTTCACTGTAATGATTACAAATGGGAGTGTCACTTTGTGTACATATGTACAGTACATTGTAATGTACTGTAGTTTGTGAACCAACACATTCCAGTCTACATATGTAGTACTATTATACATTAATACAAAAAAAAAAAAAAATATATTATATATATATATATATATATATATATATATATATACACACACATACATGTCAGTGATGTCTGCACATAGATATGTAGATATATATATATATATATATATATATATATATATATATATATATATATATATATATATATTATACAGTTATATCAATAGCCATATATATAAACATCTATGAACACACTTCATGACACAGAAGCACTCCAAAGGAATTGGAGTGTACACAAAACACATGCAGCTCTGGTATTATAACAATTAATATTATCCTAATTCACCATAGAAGGAGTGGTTGTTGTGTATGTGAAGATTGGGGTGGGGGAGGAATGATGGGCAATGCAATCATGCATCAAGGAGGGCCTGGGTCAGATGTCCAATAAGTGAACTGGAGGGGTATACATGGAGTATGGAGACAATATAAAAATGACACAAAGCAAGAACCTTTCTCATTAATAATATACCCTGTCATGTCACATTGCAATACCTTATTTCACAAACATATGAACATTAACATTTATCAAACATATGTACACCAACTGACTGTCACATTTGTTTTCAGTAGTGAGGAATGTCTGTAGTACAATGTATATTCTAAACACCATAACATTTGTACATATCTCAGATGCCTTAGTGGTAAAGTCAGTGACTGTGGTGTTCATGGTCCCAGGTTCAAGACCTGCAAGGGCTGTTAGGTTATTTTGAGGGCCAGAATAAGGGCTGTTGGATGCAGATGGATTAAAACACTCTTAAGCAGTTGTAAGTGGTGTTCCATGGGTTTGTGCGACGGTAAGCGGCACTGAGACAAGGTAAATGGAGAAGCACTTCACAGGTTTAACCTTTGCTTAACGTCGCTCAGAGCATGGGAAAACCTGCTTACAACCGCATAAATGTGTGTTATTCACACTTTCCCTACCAGTGCCTACTCTGAGAGGTAAAATAATAACACCTTCCAGGAGTAGAACCCAAAACCATGTATTCCATCCTCAGAGTAACCTAACACTAAGCTACCTGGGATGTACCTATCCCAGTTGTGTATGCAGACAGGTTAAAACACAAAAGGGAGGAATGTGTTGAAATAGGACAACCCGCCATGTACCCAGTTAAAGGTGTATGCTCATATATATATATATATATATATATATATATATATATAGAGAGAGAGAGAGAGAGAGAGAGATACATAGAGACATGCCGATATATACAGGTCTACATATATATGTAGATATATAGATAGGTTAAAAACATCTACACATCTATGGAGGTACAGATAAACGTATGCAATAATATATATATCTATATACATATATACACACACACACACACATACATCTCTGTAGACAGCATCCAAAGTGGTCATATCTGAGTATAACATGGACCATAGCAATCACACATTCTGCCCCCCCCAAACAATATGAACATAACATATGAAGAGTATATGCCAATACAAATATGTTCTATGGACACAGTCACCAACACAACTGCAATGACTGCAAATATCCATGACAGAAATACACAGACGGCTTTCATTTTGCAAAACTTTATTACATTCAGATGTATTGCCAAAAGGATTCAAGGATTAACAGTACCGGCATGCTATACAGGAAGCATTTAATAGTGCCTTAATGAATCAGCCTGCAATTACCATAGTATTAGTCCACTAAGGGATAGGTGTTCACATAGGGAAGGAACACCCACACACATATAGACATTGTATAAAAGGGGTTCCTACACACCTGCATGTGCTATGTACACCCACCAACATCTACCCCACAACCAAAATAATTACATCAATACATACTGTCATACCATAACCAATTATTCAACTACTGTATAACATCTGCTGAAACCTTAACATACCTGGACACAGGCACACTAACATGGCCCTATGTGAAATAGTTGCCGTTATACAATTGAACAGCTGCTGATGTAGCAGGGTTTGTATGAACTAATCCCGTTTCACTGGGTTGAAAGGTTCGTACACCAGGAAGTGTTACCGAATACTGATTATCAGCACAGTAGGATACACAGTAACACCAAACTAAATATGTCTGGTAAGCACACTGTAAACCCCCTAACATTATATGCATAGCTATGCAGCCTTGAGCTGGACAAACAACCTGGCCAGACTGAAAAATATGCAGAAGTATTAGGTACAGACAAACCCTGCACAAGTAGCAATGTTCAGAAATATAACAGCAGTACTCACATTTAGACCAAATCCTCTAGGCATTACACACAATATATTACTGTTCGTCTCCATACAGCTGTTGCAATAGATTCCAAACAACACTTCCATGCTGTCTTCCTCACAAGTAAGGCAAAGGGACGACACCCAATCGGAGTACTCAATTATACACAACTGTAGCCATGGTATTGGCTAAGGCAGTAGCAGCGCAGCTGATGTGCATGTAATTAGCTACTTAGGAACACCAATTGGTTATCGGGATAGCAAATGTTACTGATCTGTAACTATAAAAGGTTGCCTTGTCACACATTCAAACCATCTGTATCTACTTGTAGGACAGTACAAAACACTGAAAGACGAACCAAAAATGAGTATTATACTAGTCAATAACACCTCAGATTACTAACAATGTATGTAAAACATGTAGTATGTCTGTGTATGTAGTACCTGTACTGTAAGAATTACAGTGTAATCAATGCATATAGTGGAAATGGCTATCTTGTAGCAATGTATTGTTGAGCAGTAGTAATGCTTGTAGTATTCTATGTGTCTACTGCTGTAGGTCACATGGCAAACTCTGCATACACCACAAGGGATGATATGGGCTTGGAAACCACCAATTCGCTTCCAGCCACTGTCAGTGTCAGGATTGGTCCAACAAGTATGTGCTACAACAGGGGATATATTGTAACAGCTGACATACGTATGGGTGTATAAGTAAGATGAACATGTTAAAGGTGGGCTTACCATGCAAATATGGTGTGCATTGTGGGATATTGTGCCAATAACTGTGTAATGTACAGTATTTTAGGCAGATCTATATTCTATTCTACATAGCAGTTCTGTTATGTTATGCAAACAGTACTTATGTCTACTGGCAATTACAATACTCAATAACAGGATAAATATAATTTGTATTCATCTGACAGTTTAGCAGCATGATAGCAAAGATAATTGGAAGAGCCAGGTAACTATCCATGCACATATAACACATGTAATATCCACCTCTCTAGTATTGTTTGCAAGCAATAACAGCTATGCATGTGTACAGTCATGCAAATGTGTAGTGACCCTTGTAACAGGGCTGAACCTCTCTAGTATAGTTTGCAAGCAATAAGAACTGTGCATGTGTACGTGTTATGCATATGTGTAGTAACCCTTGTTACAGGGCTGGTCCTCTCTAGTATCATTTGCAAGCAATAATAGCTGTGCATGTGTACATGTTAAGCAAATGTGTAGTGACCCTTGTTACAGGGCTGGACCTCTCTAGTATCGTTTGCAAGCAATAAGAGATGTGCATGAGTACATGTTATGCAAATGTGTAGTGACCCTTGTTACAGGGCTGAACCTCTTTAGTATTGTTTGCAAGCAATAACAGCTGTGCATGTGTACATGTTATGCAAATGTGTAGTGACCCTTGTTACAGGGCTGGGCCAAATGGCTATGTGCACACCTACATAGAGTGGATATTGAGAGTGCAGACACACTGGTAGAACTACCAGGTTTGTGTAGCCCAACCTCTCATTGCCAACCTAACAGCCACCTGCACATACTGTATGTAAGGTAGTGCACAGCACTGGTAATGAAACAGGTTGCATATCATCTTTAACTCCAGTGTAACATCTGCAGTAGGAGTGTAAGATGTAGGCGACAGCTGCCCGTGTGTAATAGCCACTTCATAGGTGATGGCTCACACTATCTGATTATATCCTGATCATGTTGATAGTGGCATCAGAGTCTATTGATACATGACTCTGTTGGGAGAGTGGGTGTCTGTGCCCAACAGAGCTCATGGTACTGGTGGATATGTGAGTTTATACCCAGAGAAGGAAACATACCTGTAGACACTTGCATCATCTGTAATCAACTAACAGGATGTGATGTGCTCCTCAGAGGAAGATTGCTGCTAAAGGTAGCTACAATGTTTTTGTAATAGCCAGTGTTGTCACGTCCATAACACAGATATTTGCATGTGAGCATCACTGTCTAAAACATCTTCAAAAGCAATACGTAAACTAAATACAGTACTTGGTACTTGTAGTACTGAATGCTCATACAGGCATGTCCACTAGTCAGCTACTGGTGTTTACTAATGTCAGCTTTGTGTATGTGGCCATCCTAGGGAAATGTAATCTCTATGCTATGTACACTGCCTGCCAAACCCACCTAACACCACACCCCACACATTGTTTAGGATGCAGCTACAGGGGTAAGCTGGAAGGCAGCCCAGTCTACAGCCATGATGAGACTGGACAGTCATGAGGTGTAGGTTAACACATGCAGCTCATCAACACAACCAACACATATCCTTACCAGAACACAGTAAGGACACCCACACACACTACCAGAAATCACACACATTCACAGATGCTTCTAAGTATCTGGCCAAGCAAGTGACCCCCCCAAGCAGGAAGAGACAGACACCGAAATACACAAACTGTATGACATAGTTTGCATAATTGTGCCACACCTCAGAACACATGACTGGAAACTTGCCCAACAGTACTCATTTGTGAATGCAAACTCTAGCACTATGTTACACACCAACCTATATGAGGGCATACATACTGTCAGCTGCCTGTCTGCCATAATTAGCCACATACCCATACACTCAGACCACCTTTTGAACTATACACATGGCTCTGGCATATTCCATGTTGTTGTGCAGGACCTGTGATGCAGTAGCCTGGCCTGCATGGAAACACATGTAGGAACTGTCAGGCCTTGTAGCCCATGCAGGTATGTCCCAAGGCTTGAGTAGCATTCTGCCAATTGTCTAGTGTAGTGGTGCAAGTCAAAGGGTATCCAGTATCAGTCTGCCTGGGATAACATGGTTGACAGACCATGATGCTTTGCCTGACAGGGCCTGCACCTGTCACCCCTGGGAATCTGGATACTGCCTAGGGCTCATGCTTCCCCTATAGTGCCTTCATCATGCACGGTTCAAGTGAAGGTCCACTGCTGTTACAGGGACAGCCAAGCAATAAACTGTGGGTCTCACTACACAGTGATACATGTCAGAAACACTATACGGACACACATATGTCAATCCTTAACATGGAAAACATATCTGTGCAGTGGCTGAGACATGTTTCAACTCTCCAGAGAGCACACCTGCATGACCATGTTATAACACATACCTCCCCTCTTGCCCATTATCCTTTATTGGAACACATGGGCCACAGGTGTGTCCATATTCCTGAAGGATATGTACACCCCCACGCTAGTTGCACATGCATAACTTCAGATGCATTATGCTGAGCAACTACCTTTGTGCCAAAGTGGATTTCAAATTGCACCTTGCAACAGATCATCCACCAGTACACCCCCACACTAGTTGCACTTGCATAACTTCAGATGCATTATGCTGAGCAACTACCTTTTTGCCAAAGTGGAATTCAGATGGCACCTTGAGACAGATCACCCACCAGGCCGTGGATTTCCCAACCGTCATAATGTGCTGTAATGGGGAAGATTAGGTCTGAGGCAGAACCATAATAATGGCTACTCTCAACTATTCCATTATGAACTGGGAAGACTCCTCATGTACCAACACCTGCACTCAATGCATGTTGGATTCCATCGACCCCACTGACCTGGATCACAGTAGTCACACAAACGGGGCTAACAGTATGCTAACAGTATGCTACACATAGTTAGTCTCCAATGCCAATGTTATGTTTCCTAAGAGCAGAGTGGTATCTGTCATGGCACCCAAGCAGATGGACAATACATGTGCAAATGCTGAATCCTACACAAATGAACCTTAAGCAGTCACATATGTGCAGTGATTGTGCCATTGAAACAGAACTAGGATTCAACCCAACACAAACAAGAAGGCAAACTGGTGGTACCATGCTTTAAAATGTACCACAAAAGGTAGTAACTGTTGCAAGAGTGAACACACAAGAGTGTAGGTGACTCCTGGTCAGCCTCGGTAAGATGCAGATACACCATATAAAACCACACAAAGCTACTGTGAAACTAATCGGGCGCATATTATGAAGCCAAGCACAGAGCATTCTATAGCTGTCTTTAATCGTAATGGCAACGACAAGACCTGCCGTGCTGCACAGCACTATGGCATGGGAAGTACTGCACCTACAGAAATAGCACCCGTTCATCCAGATAGGGTCTTGGAGAACCTAAACCCACTCCCCACTCCCACCCCCCCCCAACAGGTACACTTAGTAATATATCCATGTACACTACAGGGCCCCTGTAATAATGACTATGCAGGTACAAGCTGCACTCTCTAAAGCCATACATACAGCTTTCATGGAACATGTCAACACCCCAGGGTGGATCCTACACAAATGTAAGAACATTCAGCCATCCACATACACATCATGTTTAGTCATAGCTCCATGTCAGGCTGTGTACACACCGAATGGTGCACAGCAACAATTATCACACCCCACAAAGGGGGAGACACCATTGATAATGGGAAATAGTGCACAACTACCCTGCTGAGTCTGGTCTGTAAGGCCATGAACCGTGATGAACGTATTTGATGTATTTGGTACAGATGTAGATGACAGTAGGGCTGATTCACACTGCATATCATGACCTCGCCAAGTCGTAGGACACCATCACCCATACTGTGTTCCAGCTACACTCAGTAAACTAGGTGTATATTCCTATGTCACAGGAGTGGTTGGCAACTGGACTACTGGCAGAACCAATACTACAGAAGGCGTCTGACTAATACACGCACATCAGACCAGTGCCAGCCACAGTAATACAGGGTTCATTCCTGGTACTCCCTCTCTTTGTTATCTATACCACACAGACTAACACAGAAGGCATCAGCCTATTGATGTTTGCAAATGACTATGAACTAGGAGCAATAGTCAACTCAATGTGTGCTGCGGGCAACATACAGAAGGGCCTTAGTGTGTCAGATGTGTGGTGTATGATGTATGGCCACAATCTGACAGCTAAGTATTACATTGTCATCCCCTATGTTACAAACCCTGTACCCATGAACTACCACCTAGGCAGCGGTCAACATAATGGCAACTGTGTGTATGGGATGCAGCTGGACAGTACTCTTTCCTTTGATAGTTACTTCATCACACCAGACAGGTAGCTGTATGTGGCACCCCTAATCATGACAGGGTGCCATCCAGGAATATAGAGATAATTGCTCAGCTATACTTAACACTCATGTGACCCATAATAGATCACATATTTCCTTTTTTAGGGTTATTGGCCATGTGTAGATGGCCTACACTGCCCTCCCCAATCCCTAGCTGCACTATGTAGCATGCAGCCTACCCTGAATAAAGTCATGTCCAACCCAGAGGTGTTGGACATGCTACACTTAACACATCCTGATCCCAAATAAACACATACTTCATGGACATCCACCTGCCTAGTACAAGGATCACAACATGCCTGACAGATCTCTGTCCCATACACTTAACATACACTTGCCATACTATGCATCCCTGTCCAGCAAAGCTGCACATCGCCCCTCTCTGTGACATGGTGTGATGACCGCATGCCAAATATATCAGTAACTCTGTGGATCAGTTCTGCGGCACTGCTTGAGCTGGCCACTGAAACTTACCTGTCTGTTGCCTAAAGCTAGGTAACCTGTCTGCCTAGGCTTATAAATGGCCCAGGGCATATAGCCTACTAGATCACTATGACCATACATGCTATAGATTATATCCAACCCTGAAAATACCATCAGGCTAGCTATTGTCCCATGTGTTACACATGTGCAATACATGGCAGGATGCTACACAGCTGTACAATTTTTATTTTATTTTATTTTTTTTTTTATTTATCATTTGTTGACCGGAAAAGTCCGACTAGGTTCCACAGAGCCTGTTTTCAGTGGAGGCCCGGGGAGAAATGCTCCAGATGCATGTCTTTGGAATGTGGGAGGAAACCGGAGTACCCGGAGGAAACCCACGCAAACACAGGGAGAACATGCAAACTCCACACAGAAGGCACCCCAGCCGAGAATCGAACCGGAGAACCTCTTGCTGTGAGGTGACAATGTTAACCACTGCACCACTGTGCCGCACAATGCCATGTAGATGTATATAGCAAAACACATTCATGCTTGCAAGTCTACAGGGTCACAGGTCATGTCCCTAATGTCTATGTATGACTATATATGTGACATATACACAGCATTAAGGTTGATTGCATTAATGTGAACACATCCAGGTATGTGCTGATAGGTAAAGACACAAGTACAGGCTAACAGACATGCCCACGTCAAGACAACATCCACATGGTGTATGAGCAATGTTATCACATGACACACACATATATGGTGATAACATCACATCACCAGTAAGTGTCAAATGTGTGTGACTTATACATGTCAGTGGTGTTAGTGTCATGTACATTTGCAAAGACGTATTTGTAATCTTAATAAATGTGATACACATGTATGTTCAGCTGTACTGCTGTACTTCTCTGTGAGTTACTGTGACTTGTCTCCATCATTATGTCTTTCAGGTATGCCATGTAGCAGACTGCCGGTGTACAGCCACTTGGAGGATGAGGTCCTCGTCCCATACCTCCTCGACAACCACACAACACTCTTCAGCCATGTGCCACAGGATGCACAGCAGCGGGATGCCCTGTGGGAGGAACTCTGCAGGAGGGTAAATGATGTTGGCGGTCACAATCACACCTATCAGCAGGTGTGCCGACACTGCACTGACCTCATAAGATGGGCGAAACAGCGTGCTAATGCAATTGCCAGGGAACAAGGTGCAACAGGTGGGGGGTCATTCACCCAGCCCCCACTCACACATACCGAGGCACTACTGGCCAACCTGGGGACACCTGCAGACCTCCATCCACAAGCTTTAGCTGGTATTGTGGAGGTGGGTGTCTCTCAACCACTGAGCCTGGAGTTGCTTGGTAAGTCACTACTGCACATATAACACAACTATAATTCACATAGTTACACGTGTTACTGTACAATATGTAATGTAACATCATATGCAAGGCATGTATGCAGACATGCCACATACTATAGTCTGCTACTCTATGTATGCACAGATGTTCATACTCCATAGTATAGTGTATTGTACTGGCTTATGTGTTAACATGGACATTGCACCCTGTAGCTATCACAATGGTGTGGATAATGATCTTACTACTGTGAAACTCCTGTTTAGGTACCTCTGGCATTTTGCAGCAACAGCAGCCTGTGTCAGGTGAGATTGTTATTATTTACCAGGTTTGATAATGCACAGAACATATTAATTGCATGCTATCTGCCATAACACATGTACACATAATGTATGGTGGTCCTGATAATGGACACTGGTCAGACCTGCAATGCATCACAGTGTTTACCCATGTGAAACAATTGAAGACTATATGAAACACTTACACTAAACCTTCCAAACTGTCATTGCCAGATGTGTGGACAACAGTGAATACAATGGTGGAGGTGTGTTCCTCTGTAGGGGCAGGTACTACATATCAGCATTACACATGTTGTGAATATGAACAGTATTGTACAGAGAGCATATGTGTGCATACACTCTAAATGCATTGGAACTGGAGTATGACCAGCCCACAGGATACACCTTTGTGGATTATACCCTTGCTATGAATATCACACAATGTCATGTGCTATCTGACATGTCCATGACTTGTAGTGGGCTGACTGCAACACTGCTCAACTATCCTGTAAAACATGTCTCACATCCCATACATACCACCCTTTGTCTGCATAACCCTGTCCTCAGTGGAGCATATGACATCTATGGGTGTATGTCATATGGGATATCATTGACATGTGAAATAAGATGGCCATCACAACCATTGGACAGAACATTGCTGGAGCCTTCCTACTTCCTGACAGAGTGCTCTTCAAACGATCTGGAGATATACAGAGCTGAGTATATTTTTCTGGCACTACAGAGTTGTGTACTGGTAATTGTTGTTTGACTAATTTTATATCATTGCTGGCTGACTTCAGAGTTGTGCACAGTTATTTTTGCTTCACTGTATAGTTTTTCAAATCTCTGCTGAAGGTGTTTTTCCCCCTTCCCCTATTTCTCTGTGTGTTAAGTTGGTATAACTGGTTTTACATCCTGTGTGTTATCTGACTATCTCAAGGATTATTTGCATAAAATTAGACCCTCTTAGTAACAGCCTGCATATCATTGCTGGAGCCTTCCTGTGTCCGGACAGAGTGCTCTTCAAACTATTTGGAGATATACAGAGCTGAGTATATTTTTCTGGCATTTCAGAGCTGTGTACTGGTAATTATTGTTTGACTAATTTTATATAATTGCTGGCTGACTGTTATTTTTGCTTCACTGTATAGTTTTTCAGATCTCCACTGAAGGTTCATAGGTTCATAGGTAGGTACTAGGCTATCAGCCCTGGGGCCTATACAAGCCCAGCCAAAAAGGTACCCTGGCTTTTGCCACCCAATAAAATTATTTTCCTGTGCCACTGTCGAACAGAGCCACAGAGGTGATCTCCGGGGTGAATTTCCTATTTCCCATCCAATCATCAAGATTTTTCTTAAAGAGTGCTAATGAGGAGCTTTGTTTGATATAGATAGGTAGTTTGTTATAGAGTATGGGAAGTCTCTGGGACAGGAATCTATCCCTCTGGCATGTTCTGTTTATTGTGGTGACAAGGTTTAGGTCCCTACAGCGTGTAGCTCAGAGGGATTGGGATTTCTTTAAGTGGAGCATGTCCAACAGCTCTGGGTTTGACATAGCTTTGTATGTTAGCCAGAGATCACCTCTGAGTAGGCGATATGCGATGGACTAAAGCTGGAGTTATTTGAGATGGTCAGTGTAGGGCATCTGCTTGAGGCCGGTAATCCTCTTTGTGAGGTATTTCTGCGGCCTTTCCAGTTGTTGGAGATGTCTTGTGAGGTACATACCAAATGGGGCATTGTACTCTATAATGGGTCTAATGAGTGATGAGTAGAGGGGAACAATGACCTCTTTTTTTCCAGATGAGAAACCTTTTGTGATGAGGTGCGCCACGTAAAAGGATTTCTTGACTACTGTGGCGATGTGATTATCAAAGGAGAGACTCCTGTCCACCTGTGTCCCAAGGTCTCTCATCACACTTTTGGTGTTAATTATGCTACCACCTATGTTGTAGTTCATGGGTACAGAGTTTTTGCCAAAGGGGATGACAATGCACTTTTTGGCATTGAGCTTGAGGCCATGGCTTTGACACCAGGCATCTGTCTCAGTGAGGCCCTTTTGTAGGATGTCCATACCGTTAGGAGTTTTGATTATTGCTCCTAGTTTGCAGTCATCTGCAAACTTTGTTAGCCAAAGACCTTCTGTGTTAGCCTGTACTTCAGAGAAGTAGATACCAAACAGGAGAGGACCCAGGACTGAACCCTGTGGTACTCCACTTGTGACTGGTCTGAAGTCGTATTTGGAGTCTGCTACTTTCACAGTGTGGGTTCTGTCAGTGAGCCAGTTGGCAACCCATCTTATGACATAGGGATTTAGACCTAGTTTATTGAGTTTATCTATAATTCCAGAGTGGAGGATGGTGTCAAAAGCCTTGGCAAGATCTGTGTGAACCACCTTACCCTTGTCTATGGCTTTGGTGACTGCTTCAAAGAAGTCTATCAGGTTTAGGAGACATGATCTGCATTTTACAAACCCAAACTGGGTGGGATCCAGAGTTTGGAGATTACCGATGTCTTTGTTTATAATTTCCGTGATGATACGTTCCATGGCCTTGTAAACCAGGCTCATCAGGCTAATGGGGCGGTAGTTCCCGGGGTCCGTGGTGGCTCCCCCCTTGTGAAGTGGGATAACCGTTGCTGTGTGCCATTCAGCAGGCACAAAGCCTGAGGTGAGGCTATGATTGAACATGGTACTTAGGTGGGGTGCCAGTTTGTTCTGTAGTTCATGTAGAACGCAGCCTGGGATGTTGTCTGGTCCCATGGATGCTGTGTTCTTGGCTTTGGAGAGTGTGGTTTTTACCTCTGCAGCCATTATTACGGGAACTTTGCATCTTCCTGTATCTGGTACCAAGGTGTTGGTTTTCCCATACCCACCCTCTCTATTCCTGTCTTGTTGTTTAAATTTGGAGGCTTTTGCAGTTGCCCGCCCCCACTGTAGATTTGATCTGGGACACTCCCCCCAGTCCCATCTCTTTACCTCATTCTAACTAATAGACTCCTTCTGCACTTGTTTTTAGTCATTTTTAATTTAATTGCATTTTTTAAACTGTTTGGCCTAACATTGCTACATACTCATGTGCTAGCATGCACCGCATTTGAATTGTTTTTACTGCTGTTTTAGCTACTTTTCTGTATATAAAAAAAAAATACCTTTCCTGTAACTAGTGTAGTCCAGATTTAGATTTGTTATATCCAGGACTGTATGTAAGCTTCTGAGCCCCCCCAAGCTTTCTGTGTTGGAGGGAAGCCTTCTAGCTTATCAGTGGGAGTGGTAAGCACTAGGTAACCTATCTACCACATAAGGAGTGGTTCTGGCCCAGAAATTGTAGTTATTGGCCGTTTGGCTGTTTTTTCCATCTCTTTCAACTTCCTGATTTAAAAGCCCGCATTTGCACTTTCCCCCCCTTTCCTGTAAATAGTTTAGTCCAGATATAGATAGTTAGTTTTAGCACTTGAATTTGCTTATTCATGATCAACACTTGTTCAGAACTTGTAAGCACTAAATAACCTACTAATTACTACAGCACTCAACCTTCCTCATTACCTAGAGGAAAACAGTTTTGGTACTTTCCTCACTTGCTTAGAGATAAACAGCTCCTGTACTCACTTTCCTCACTTATCTAGAGGAAAATAGTTTTTTATTCAGGCATGCCCAAGGGTCAGCTCCCAGTGTTCTCTCCTGTCTATCTGATTAGTCTGGGCATCTTGGGGCAATATAGAAATTGCCTCATGTACACAGACATCCCTCTCCTCCTACCACCCAACACTACAACATGTGAGAGATGCATTTATCTATCCAAATTGGAGGTAAAGCTATCTCCAATCAAGATTGAACTTGACAGTCAAGAGGAGAAGGTAAACACTTGCACCACACCACACTCATCACATAGTCTCACTAAATCTACACCACCAAAATCCACACATAGTAACACAAAAACATTTGCGGAGGCTCTCAATAATAATCTAAGTAACAGAGACCTCCAAAGCAGAAATGCAAGCAACCTCCATCCCCCAACACAACCCAAATGTCACATAGCCCACAGACTCAGTGTGCCACTCAACCACAGCCAATAAGGCAAAACAACGTACCCAACACATTAGTCATAGGTGACTCTATAGTCAGGCACACTGATGTCCCACTCACCAGGCTAAACAAGGAGAAGGTTACTGTCAGCTTCCTGTCGGGTGCCAGGATCCGCCACATAACCCATGCACTCAGGTCACTCCACAACAAGTACAAATATGACTCTGACATTGTCCATGTTGGTGTGAACGACCTGAGATGTAGCTCCCTGGACTACATGAAAAGAGACATGGAAGACCTCTCTGATCTTGTAGCCCAGGCAGGTATGACCGTAGCCCTGAGTGGCATTCTGCCATCACCCAGAATGATGCCACAGTACAAGCACAAAATGATTGACTTCAACAATTGGCTAAGCTTCTGGTGCCATTCTAAAGGGATCCAGTATCTGTCTGCCTGGGATGACATGGTGGACAGACCACGATGCTTTGCCAGAGATGGCCTGCACATGTCACCCCTGGGATTCCGGATACTGGCTAAGGTTCTTGCCGCCCCTATAGTGCTATTTTTAGGCAAGGTTCAAATCACAAATTCACCACCGTAACAGGAACAGGCAAGCAAAATATGAGGGTAATGCTACTCAATGCTAGAAGTCTAAATCTCAAAATGCACTCACTTGAGGCACTCCTTAAAATGGAGAACATCGATATCTATGCAGTGACTGAGACCTGGTTCAAGGCTCCAGAGAGCACCCCTGCACTACCAGGCTATAACTCATACCACACTTTTCGGCCATGTAACCTGGACCGGAACACCAAAGGTGGAGGTGTGTCCATATTCATTAAGGATATCCTCACCTCCAGGCTGGTTGCTCAGCATAATGCAGCCGAGGTTATCCAAGTGCAACTAACTCTGGGCAAAACTGCAATCCAAATTGTAGTTTGCTACAGATCACCCACCATGCCCCGGGATTCCCACTCCTCTTTTCTTGATGTACTGGAAAATATTAGGGTTCAACCAAACACCCTAATGATGGGTGATTTCAACTCCCCACCATTAACTGGGAAAACTACTCATGTACCAACTTCTTCGCTCAACGCTTTCTGGAATTCATAAACTCTAATGCCCTGGATCAACTTATCCACACCCCCACCAGGGACAGCAATATCCTAGATCTAGTCATTACCAACATGTGTGACCGGTGTTCCACACCTGAAGTCAACGCCTCATTGGTCCGATCCGACCATAAGCTAATTACCCTAGATATCCACATCCTGCCCCCACCCCCCATTAAGGAAACCATGGTAAAAAATTTCTCCAAAGCCAACTTCATGCTTCTTAAGACAGAAGTGCTGAACTTCATGACACCCATGCAGATGGACAATACAGTTATGACTACTGAATCCTACGCAATTGCACTTTATAAGCACTTACATAAGTGCAAGGATTGTGCTATCCCAAACAGAACCAAGACACTATCCACCAAAAAAGGAAGCCAATCTGGTGGTCCCCTGCCATAAACAAACTGTACAACAGAAGGAAGAAACTGTTGCAAAAGAGAGCAAAATCCCATGAGTGGAGGAGCTCCCTGGTCAGCCTCAGTAAGAAGCTGCGATCCCGGATAAAATCCTTCAAAGCTAGTTACGAAAACAAAATCGCCACTGATTCTAAAGACAACCACAAAGCATTCTATAGCTATGTCAAGAATCTCAATGGCAACACTCAGATCTGCTCTGAGTTACAGCACAATGGCACTAAATATACAGACCCAACTGATATTGCCACATCCTGGCAGATAGGTTCAGTGCTAACTTTACCCCCCTCTCACCCCCTGAAGAGCCCATCTCTATACCGGAAGAATGCAAAGTTCCTGTAATCACAGATGCACAGGTAAAAACCACACTCTCCAAAGCCAAGAATACAGCATCCATGGGACCAGACAACATCCCAGGCTGCGTTCTACACGAACTACAGAACAAACTGGCACCCCACCTAAGTACCATGTTCAATTATAGCCTCACCTCAGGCTTTGTGCCTGCTGAATGGTGCACAGTGACGGTTATCCACTCCACAAGGGGGGGAGCCACCACGGACCCCGGGATCTACCGCCCCATTAGCCTGATGAGCCTGGTCTGCAAGGCCACAGAACTTATCATCATGAAACTTATAAACAAAGACATTGGTAATCTCCAAACTCTGGACCCCACCCAGTTCCGGTTTGTAAAAGGCAGATCATGTCTCCTAAACCTGATAGACTTCTTTGAAGCAGTCACCAAAGCTGAAGACAAGGGTAAGGTGGTTCACACAGCCTATCTAGATCTTGCCAAGGCTTTCAACACCACCCCCCACTCTGGATTTATAGATAAACTCACTAAACTAGGTATAAATCCCTGTCACAAAATGGGTTGTCAACGGGCTCACTGACAGAACCCACACTGTGAAAGTAGCAGACTCCAAATACGACTTCAGACCAGTCACAAGTGGAGAACCACAGGGTTCAGTCCTGGGTCCTCTCCTGTTTGGTATCTACTTCTCTGAAGTACAGGCTAACACAGAAGGTCTTTGGCTAACGAAGTTCACAGGTGACTGCAAACTAGGAGCCATAATCGAAACTCCAAACGATGTGGACATCCTACAAAAGGACCTCACTGAGACAGATGTCTGGTGACAAAGCCATGGCCTCAAGCTCAATGCCAAAAAGTGCATTGTCATCCCCTTTGGTAAAAACTCTGTACCCATGAACTACAACATAGGCAGTAGTATACTTAACACCGAAAGTGTGATAATAGACCTTGGGACACAGGTGGGCAGGAGTCACTCCTCTGATAATCACATCGCCACAGTAGTCAGGAAATCCTTCTACGTAGCACACCTCATCACAAAAGGTTTCTCATCCAGAAAAAAAGAGGTCATTGTTCCCCTCTACTCATCACTCATTAGACCCATTATAGAGTACAACACCCCTTTTGGTATGTACCTCACAAGACATCTACAATAACTGGAAAGGCCGCAGAAATACCTCACAAAGAGGATTACTGGCCTCAAACAGATGCCCTACACAGACCATCTCAAAAAACTCCAGCTTATCGCCTACTCAGAGGTGATCTCTGCCTAACATACAAAGCTATGTCAAACCGAGAGCTGTTGGACATGCTCCACTTAAAGAAATCCCAATCCCAATGAGCTACATGCTCTAGGGACCTAAACCTTGTCACCACAATAAACAGAACATGCCGGAGGGATAGATTCCTGTCCCAGAGACTTCCCATACTCTGGAATAAACTACCTATCTATATCAAACAAAGCTCCTCATTAGCACTCTTCAAGAAAAATCTTGATGATTGGATGGGAAATATGAAATTCACCCCGGGTATCACCTCTGTGGCTCTGCTCGACAGTGGCACAGGAAAATTATTTTCTTGGGTGGCAAAAGCCAGGGTGCCTTTTTGGCTGTGCTTGTATAGGCCCCAGGGTCGATAGCCTAGTACCTACCTATGAGCCTATGAACCTATGTGTACACATGGCCATGGAGGATGGCCAGAGACATGAAGAAACACACACAGTAGAAGTGATGTACATGTGTGTACACCCTGTTGTACATTGGCTCGACACAATACAACTATGGCCTTTGTGTAATGGTGATATTGCAGATGTGAAACACTAAACATCATACAGGCCTGTAGAAAAAACAGGAATGAGGAACTCCACGATGGTGTAGCAGATAAAACACTTCTTTATTATAACCAAAAAAGAACAGGAATGATGAGCGCTTTCTCGTACACAATGTACGCTTCTTCAGATCATACAGGCCTGTGCACAGCTTGTGTACGCATAACATGAAACCACCACATAACAGGTCTTGAACATCTTGTGTGTGTCGTGACATGGAAGCATTCACCTATACAGTATCCAAATACATACATGTGCTGCACAACATACACATACAACCACATCAGGCCACAGATACAGTGCATTCACCTTGCTGGTGTCAAACATCACTGTCATGCCTACTCCTCATGTGTGTGAGGTACACAGATGTCATGTGGGACATGGAGTACTGCTACGTTAGCCATGTGTAGGCATAGTTGCCAGGCATCAGTAATATGGTTGCAGATGTGCAGGGATGTCATCCGTATACCCTTTTGTGACCTGTGTCACACATTCCACATTAGAGTTTAGTGTGTATACACCTCGGTGATGTGGGTCACATTCCACATTAGATATGTATTGTATGTGAACATAATCATGGCTATGAACTGTGTCAGTAGCTCACACTGTATAGCAATTGTGAAGCCACATGATGCCCTGCAATGGCTATGCACATCAGCTCAATGTGCAGTATGTCCCTGCATATTTGTAGGGTGGACAGACAACATTGCATCAGCTGAAGGCCCATGTTTAGTATAACATGTCCCTGCATTGGGACGCCATTACCATACTGTAGATTGGAAAGGACACCATTGTGTTACACATGTATGCATGTCATTCAACACAGCAGAAGACATGTCATACTACATGTGATTGGCAAGATCATATGCCACACAGCAGGCCGGTGTACTGTAAACCTGTGCTGGTCTGTGGCACCATTGCAAAGTAGGGACAGCCATGTCAAACGTGTATACAGCCACATGCACAATGTCTAGACTCAGCTCAGGGGTAGGTGGAATAATGTTGAACAGACATGCATTGCTTTGGGGGAGATATGCAAGTTAGGGCTCAGGCAAACATAGTATGCAGTCGACATACCCTACTGCTCATTTCTTCACACATAGGGGTGGTGGCCAACACAAAGCATCAGTGGCAGATGTACAAAGGTCAGCGATGGTCTGTTAACATGTGGTGTATGTTGCACACACCATGGCAGTGCGGTGCAGTGGTGCAAAGTGCATGCATTGTGTTGCAGGTATGGGGCATAGGCTACTAACAGAAATGGTGCAATACAGGTATGTATGCTAACCACCACTATAATTGTGTAAGGTGCATTCTGTCTGCTATAACATATGCATGCTGTTGTGTGCAACTCAATGATGTATGATAATTACCACTATAATTGTCTAAGCTGAAACTATAATTGTCTAAGCTGAATGCCATCTGCCATATCACCTGCATGTAGCGTGTGTGTCTGTGTGTGTCTGTCTGTGTGTCTGTCTGCGTGTGTTTCTGGTATAACTTGTACAGTTCTTGTCTTCCCCTCACAGGTGTTGATGTAGGTGCGTTGCCCTCCTGCGGTCCACCTGATGTTAGTGTCCCCACAGACTCTAGCAGTGATGATGATAGTATGATTGAGGCACAGGCAGGTTTGTCAGGGGCTGAATCTGTGCCATCGGTTGCCATTCCACCTGTCTCCCCCTCATCCTCGCACACAGTTACCCTGCCTACACATACCCCATCCCCACTGGCCATAGAGGAAGGACAGTTGGTGGGTGGTAGCATGGAACGGGGAAGTGTGGAGACTATGGAAGGTGTGCCTGCACACCATGATCCCAGTCAACTGACAGGTGATGTCCCACACAGGCATGTGCCCAGCACTGCTTGTAGGAGGACCACTGGCCAACATGCCCCTGCGAGACAAAGCACATCAGCTGGAGTCACCAGACGCATGTGTCGGGCTGTAATGGAGGCACAGCCACATGCTGAATGGCACAACAGAGAAGGTCTGAGGCTTCAGAGGGCTGCTGTCCATTCATTAACTGACAACATCCAGGCACTTGCAAATGCTCACCATCATCTTGCAGATGTTTTGGATAGACGATTGGGTGACATGGTGGGAATCCTTGACCATGGCATGTCAATCCTCGAGCGTGGAATGTTTGTGCTGGAACATCTGGTGGGAGTGAGGCATCGGGCACGTGGACGTAGGTCAGCTACATCATCTGTTGAAGGTCTACATGAACATGCTACTACACATGCCTGCTCCCGTAGTGGCAGTAGCAGCAGCAGTGCAGCTGGTGCTGTGCAGGCCACACCAGGACACAGCAGGCCACATGCACGTGGTCCTGGACGGTCCCAACAGGGACACAATTCCAGTGGACATGTGTCATCAGACAGTACCCAATCTGGACATCTGCCTGGTAGTGCCCATGCACCCCTGGTAGGCACAGGTCACATGGCCGTGGCCGGACACCGTGAACTGTGAAACCTGCCTTGTACAGTCTGCAGCTGTCAATAATACTCCTGTGTAGGCCAGCCACATGCCAGACCTGTGTGCATGCATACACACACACACACCGGAAACAAATGTAGGGCACCTCAACACACACACGCCCAATGACATCACAGGCCCTAACACACACACATGATGTCATCCAATGGCGCAGCCTAGGCCTCTGGCAAACATCATCACCCTGTGCATATGATGATGCCTGTGCTGCATCCCTGTCATCCTCACCATTGGTGCAGGACATGCTCATATGTTCTGATGCACAGGGTGAACATACTAGGTAGACAATTGTAGATTAATATTGTTGAGTAGTGTTGACAGGCAGCAGACATACCATGTATTAAAGTTTTAGAATGCATTTTGAATGTTTGACAGTATGTATCATGTGTAACAACACTAACAGCTTGTTGATCTTGACGTTCTGCCTTCCTCTTTCAGGTGTAGTTGCATGTGCCGGGGGATGTCGGTGTTTGCGTATAGTGTCCCATATGTACATGTGGACTACCCACAGGTCAGTATGACAGTACTTGCATGCACTTTGTAGCTTCCACATCACAGTTATATTCTCCCATGTTTCAATTATGTTTACTGTTCTAATGATCCAAGAGCATGATAGCTGTATAGTAAGCTACTGTGTTCAGAGCCATCACATCCATAGTGGATGACATCACAGGTATAGTTTCCTGGAGCATGGAAGAGGTAAAAGAGTGGTATGCCGGATGACAAGGGTAAAGACCAGAGGAAATAGTGGCTTCTCAGTGGCAAGCAGTAATACCCACTGCCATGACAGCATGCAAACACACACACACTCAGGGATTCACAGACACAGTAACACACACTCTGACACACACACACACACACACACACACACACACACACACACACACACACACACACAGTTGCCAGTGTTCGGATGAGAACCCCTACCTATGTGCATATCATCATTATAGTACTATGCAATTACAAGACACGCCACAGAGATTACCCATGTACAGGTAGTTGGAATGGCCTAAGATCGAGGACATCGACAGGGATACTACAGTGCAGTGAGAGTACATGGGGAGGGGGGTCCATCAGTAGGCTATGTAACAACAGGTCACACCCCAGGGTGTACATGTTAACAGGCGGTTAGAATGCCCGTCTACGATTGATGATATCAACAGGGATGCTAGATTGCATTGAGTGGATGGCGGGAGGGGGCATTAACATTTCACTATGGTAAAATACAGCCTCACTCCAGGGACCGGATAGCCATACACACAGACAGATATATACAAACACACACACACACACACACACACACACACACACACACACACACACACACACACACACACACACACACACACACACACACACATTGTGGCATTCACAAAGATATACACCTATGTCACACACATACAGACATTTTACATGTGTGAGGTTCAACCACCTGCCTATGCCTTTCTTTCTACACTTCACTCAGTACTGGTGTCAACAACAATGTTCAGGAGAGTGATAACATGTGGGATGTATTCCCAACCATACATGACGTATATGGACACACACACACACACACACACACACACACACACACACACACACACACACGTGCCAGTACTGTGAATCAAACACCTGCCTATCTCATGATAGGTATTACAGAAGTACAGCACTATTGCATCCGGTACAAAGCTTACTGACTCTTTCCTTTGCCAACTATGCTGATATATGCACAATATATGCACAGGGGAGGTATTACTGTTACAGGTGTTATGAGGTTTGCCTTCAGTGTCACCCTTACAGCATTCTACATTGTCTGTCTTCCACTTCAATTAACAAAACCTGACCTTAGCAGTTACACAGGTTATTGTAGGACTGGTTATAACACACCAGTGAGCTGTCCTCAGTAATCATTCATCTGCAAAGAAACCCCACCACTTAGTAGTCATGTCCAAACATCTGTCCATACCTCATGTATGGCTTACTGTGCTTAGAGCATATCACCATATACAGTTGGCAATGTTGAGGCTGTATTGCAACAGCATGATGTACTAAGACAACAGTCACCTTCAGACATCAGACACTGCACACACATGGAATCTACACAAACATCAATACATGTACACATATGTGGTCTACAGCAGTAAGTGCACTAGTAGGTCAAGAGGATACATTCCACACCTTCCCCACGCCATGTTTGAAACATAGCTGAGCATTACACCATAATGGATGTTGTATTCATGTACTGGTAGGACACCACCACCTTCACCGAGTAGCCAAGTGTACATATATGACAACAGCACATATCAGCGAGACACACACAGCATTATTCCATGTCATGCTCCTACAAACTGTTACTTGACAGTGCCATGGTGAAGCCAGGGCACTTTAATGGTCAACAGTGAGCACATCATATTTGCCACACACACCTCATGTTTACTGGAAGAGTGCCAGCAATGTGCTCTGTTAGAGCTAGGCAGTACACTCATTCAAGCATGTGTGAGGTCTGTGGCTTGTAAACATCTCACCCCAGCATATACTGGCTATTGTGGTACTAAGGCTAATGTCCAGACAGCACACAGTATGCATGGCTTGCAATTGTTGACATGGGGTATATGTAGGAGCTGTGGCCACACATGGCTGTACATGTCATGGACATATCACCAGTGACTACTCAGGAACATACAGAGCAGAGCTGGATTTCCCTGAGTCTGTCAGTACAGGCCTTGTGTATGTCCTATGATCCTGTTATTTGGGTATGTTTGTAGGCATTGCATTAGGTGGACATGTCTAAAGAAATACATGCCACATGGGGTGTTGTATGATATGATAGGTGTCATGGGTGACCAGTAGAGAGGAAATATTACCTCTGTTAACATATATATCAAAACTTATGTACTGTTAGCATGCTATCTGCCATGTGCATGTGTGCAATGACTGTAGCCACTTGTATGTAGAAAGGATAATGAAAGCTATGGTAATGTCATTTATGTTGTATGAGTGTGGGACGTACATATCCAGGGCAGGTACAGTTAGGTCATATCCAACCATGAGGGTATTTACTGGTGTACAGCAACAGTCAACCATGTTAATGCTGACAACATCTGAGGGACCCTGGTATGTGTACAACTGAGCTGGTTACAAACAGTGGTATTATTGCATTGCATAACACATTATGCAGCTGTGTCTGTACATGGGTACATTGCACAGTTGATGTAGGCCTAGGTACAGTCCACCAATCGAGGGTTATCTGATGGTCTACCATACTATGTCATACCACATATGGATGTGTGTTGGTAGTCTGGGGACAAGGTGTGGATGTATATGAGGATACAACCTAGAATGCAGCATTTGCCACTGTCACCTGTACCTGACTCATCTGTGATGCGTTATGTCGGAGTAGTGGTCTTTACATGTGAGTAGCCTTTATGAATATGTGTACACCACCACCTGGAATGGTCCATACCACTGTTATGGCCCACATGTCTGGATCTGAGTTATATGGTGGTAGTGCAATTGTGCACTACAGAGCCTTCAGTCAGGTGTTCCTCACTGCACAGATGTCAGCATTCCCCATTGTAGGTTCTACATTGAGCAAATGGATTACTAAAGCCACACATATAGCACTGGCTAGCATAAGCATCCATTGCAATTGTCTTGTAGGTGTCAGGATGTTACTTCTGGGTGTAGAACATTTGCCTTGGAATGCGGCTATATGGGTAAATGTGACATAGGTATTATCCACACACACATGAAACATGGATGCATGTGCTCTGTGTTGAAGGCTTGTCGTTCAGTCATGACAGCCTGGAATGACAGACACTGGATAACCTCATAATAACAGTAGGACATTGGCTCATTGTTTTTGGTCTAGCAGTTGCCACTCACACCATGACATCACTGCAAGTGGCAGTAATGTGCTTGGTAGCAAATGCCTCATGTAAGGTGATGGACAGCTGCAGAAATTGTGTATATGACCAATGTGAGATATACTTAGGGTAGCAGTCCTGCTAATAATGACAACTACTAACACAGCCGGGAGAGGTCATCTTGACACCTGCACCTCAGCACCATTACACAATGTGGCTCACACATTATGCTTGCACATGCCACTGTTCCACGTATAATGCCACTGTCCACAACCTGCTATCAGTGTATGCCTTTCAGGGCAGCAAGGTGTGTGACACATGCTGTAGGTAGCATCCGCCTGTGTGACTGAGGTAACCTATTGTCTGTCACGTCCACACATGCATGAATGTGTATACTTAACATATATATGTCAGTACTTCATGTACATGTATGCATGTGTATCACACAGCACAGACACAGATATATAATTTACGGGCCACATACAGGTATCAGGTAGTAAACCAGTATGATGTGCATATATACTGACAGGTAAGATGTACATAGCTATAAACCTGTGTGTTTACAATAGAAGTCCATTACAATGTGTTCTGTACATGTAAGTGTATAAGCATGCACACTGTGGCCTTCTGTGGTTAGAATCAGAGTGAATCCCAATCAGCCCTGTGCTACTAAGTGTATGAGTGTACCCACTGCCACCTTGTGTAATTTGAGTCAGTGCATCCAACAAGCCTTTTGTTACTAAGTGTATGAGCATGCCCAGTATAACCTTGTGTAGTTGTAGTCATAGTGCAACCCAAATGGCCCTGTTCTAAGTGTATGAGCATGCCCACTGTAACCCTTTATAGTGATAGTAGTTGTCCATTCCACAGATGGCCATACTCCAGTTCGGGTTTCTGTTGTGCTACAACTATACCTCTCAGGCCTACCTGCAGATGATGTGTCTTGTTTGTGCATACAGGTTGTAATGGACACCTACTTTAAACACACAGGTTTATAGCTATGTACTTCATGACTGTCAGTCTCGCTTTTGTTGTCCTCAATCTTAGAAGGGCAGTCTGACTTCCTTGGAATGTGGTATCTCTGTGGCACGTCTCATAACGCTGTAGTACTGTTTAGGTTCGTAGGTTCATAGATTTTGTTTAGGTTCATAGATTAGTACTAAGCTAACTGCCCTTGCAAGCCATTTTAAGCCTAGCCAATTATCCCTTGTGAGACTCAAACCCTGCACCTTGTGTTTGTAAGGCAAACACTTTAAACATTAGGCCACCCTCCCAACCCTTTTGATCTGTAATAGTGATCTGTAGATAGGTAGGAGTTCTGATCCCACCACTGTCAACTGTGTTTGTGTGTGTGACAGCAAATGCCTTAGTGTGTGTGTCAGCAAATGGCTGAGTGTGTTTGTGTGTGTGTGTGTTTCAGCAAATACCTGAGTGTGTGTGTCAACAAATGGCTGAGTGTGGCTGTGTGTGTGTATTTGTGTCTGCATCCTGTCATGGCAGTGGGTTTTGCTGCATTCCAAAGAGATACCTCCTTTTGCACTGGCCTTTATCCTTGTCAGCTGCTAAACCTCTCTCTTCCCCCCTCCCCACTGCAAGTAATCGGTCCTGTGATGTCACCCAGCTCAGAAGTGGAATCAGAGTAAGTGTAATTGTATGTGTTCTGTGGCGCATACCCCAACTGCATACCACTGTACTAGTTACCTTTACATAGGCAAGACGTGTATGCACAATACTGGCAAGTGTGTGCGTGTTTGTGTGTGTGACTACCCTGTAGCCATGCATACACATGTGTAATGTCTTTTAGCACACCATGGTAGCCATCTATGGTGACCGGTGTCTACAAAGTATTACATAGTTAGGAATGGTAAAAAATACACAGTCAAGCATGACTACAGTTGGGTATGTTATTTTCCTGTGCCACTGTCGAGCAGTGACACAGAAGTGGTCGCTGGGGTGTAAGTCCATACCCATCATTCCCCCACCCTAACTCCACAATCCCCGAGGTAGATTACATTAGCCATCATTCCCCACCCCAAACTCCACATACACAACAACCATCCCTTCTCTGGTGAAATGCTTAAGATTTAAATGTTATAACACAAGAGATGCCTCTGTTTTGTGTACACATCAGTTCCTTTGGAACCCTTCTGTGTCACAAAGGGTGTTCAGATGTGTGTGTGTATATGTATATATATATATATATATATATATATATATATATATATATATATATATATATATGGCTATAGCTGTGTCTGTGTATATGCATATATATATATATATATATATATATATATATATATATATGTGTGTGTGTGTGTACACATCCCATAGGTGCAGATATATATATATATATATATATATATATATATATATATATATATATATATATATATATATATATATATATATATATATATATATATATATATATATATATGTGTGTGTAGTTATGACAGTTGTACAGATGTATACTTGTCTTTGTTGTTTCACAGAGTACAGTACATTCAAGGGTACTGTACATATGTACACAAAGTGACTGTCCCATTTGTTTTCAGTACTGTGGAATACCTGTAGTATGATGTGCATTATAGACTCCATGCAACATGTGTAAAACCCAGATGGCTTAGTGGTGCATCCAGTGACCTCAGTGTGCATGGTCCAGGGTTCAAGACCTGCAAGCCTTGCTGATACTGTCCATTAGGACTGCATAAGACACTTTTAAGCAGTTGTAAGCAGGTGTAAATGTGTTTTTATGACAGTAAGCAGCGGGTACACACAGGTAACAGACATGTACAACTCACAGTACACCTGAAATGCCCTTCTTTGGCAATCCTGCTGATGTCGCTCACCTACGATTACACCTCTGGGACTGCTGTAACCTAGTAATCTCCATGGCGCGTGCTGTAACTGCGTAATGCTGTAGTGTGTTAAACTAGTTTGGTAGGTGTTCTAATCCCAGACAGGTCAACTGTGTGTGTGTGTGTGTGTGTGTGTGTGTGTGTCTGCCTTCCTGCCTTTGAAAGAAACAATGCTTTTAGAGTATGCAGACTCTTTACAATTCACATACCCACCTTTGGCAATCCTGCTGTTGCCACCCACCTAGTAATACACCTCTGGGACTGCTGTAACCCAATAATCTCTGTAGCACATGCTGCAACTGCATAATGCTGTAATGTGATACACTAGTTAGGTAGGGGTTCTATTTCAAGACATGGCAGGTGTGTGTGTGTGTGTTTGACAGTCAGAGCCTGTGTGGAGGTGGCTGTGAGTGTCTAACCACTGGACATGATGGGGAGTGGATTTTGTAGTTTTCCTATATGGTGTCCATATTATATGTCACAATGCCCACCTCACAAGGAGTACAGATGTCAGTCAGCCAAGGGACTGTGTTGGCAAGCCATACCCCTACATCTGGCAAAAGGCCTGGTGAAGAAAGTATGCAACCCTACTATTACCTGGAATTCATCCTTAACCCATGTGTCATACACAAACACACTTGCCTAGAATATCCCGCTATGTTGCTAGTACCCTGCACATTGATGACAGATAATAGGCATGGTGTGATTGCAGTGGGCTGCAGAGGGCATGGCACCCTGTACAGCAGTACAATAGGCACATAATTGCGGACAATGTGCCTTCACTATGTTCCCCACTGGATGCCTGCAACATATGTGGTGCCATCAAATGTGATCCACAGAGGCCATACAATGCCTTACACATGTGCCCTGTATGGACCAATGCCACTGACACCAGGGAATACCTGTGTCATGCTATCAATGCAGGTGCAGGGTCAAACTGCTGTCTATAAGCAGCTCCTGCCACACCAGGCCAGTATTGGCATATCTGGGGATAACAGTCTGTGTACACAACATGTGCCAGCCAAACCAGGTACACTTGTACATGTCACTGTACATTATTGTGGGACGTGCACATCCCAGGCAATGTCCATGTCAAGGACTATCAAACACAATGGTAACCAGGATGTCAGGACAGTTCATACAGTATCCATCTGTGTAGGACATTGCAGACACTACACCCCTGTACCACACTGCACACCATTGTCGGGTGGTGTGATGCCTAGGATTACCCCTCACCCAGCCTTGTACAGCCATCTTGCACAGCCAGCCCACCTTGTGTCTGCGTGTGGGGTATGATGCTCCCAAACACAGTCACACCCAGTATAACTCCCATTGGCATACTGACTGATGTCAAACACGTTCACATGCCCTAGCCCATAGAATCTCCGGATATCCCCTGTGGTGCATGTAGCATCTGTGCATTACTGCAGTGTGGCAAATTAAGTAGTTAGGAAGTGTATTTGTGGGCCTGGCAAAGTGTGCCAATGTGAGTCCATTAGAGAGTGTGATTGTGTTGACAAAGACATCCGTTCATGTGGACAGCCATGTGTGCTACACCTAATGTATGTCTACTATATCTCTGTTGCAGATGTCGCTCACCAGCACACATATATGTTCTTACAACACACCAACATGTCAGTTTTGTGGCACATGGAGTAACTGCATGCACTTGTAATAGTAATGACTAGTCAGTCAGGGGTTTGAACCCCTGTACTGGTAGGTGTGTGACAGACGATGCTTAGGTTTTAGTCTCCAAGCCCTTCTCTGATGTACTTTGCCTCTGTCTGTCCCTCCCACACACTCTCTGGTGTATGTGGAGTTGTACACCTGTTCAGCAGCAGCTTGTATTTTGTAAGTGATGGTCATGATCAGGTGATGGCCTCTGCACCTATTGCAGTCCTCCTCTAGCTGATTGCATGTGGAACAGCTGTGATGATGTTCCCATAGCCAATCGCATGGAAACACAGTACAATATCTAGGAACATCATGTTGGTGTTTGCCCATGACAGTCGCTGTGAGTGGTACCTGGATCTGGTGTTTGGTAAACGGCATCACAGATGATATCTGGATGTTCCTCAAACAACATACACAGTGGGAAATAGCCTAAAGACAGGAGGGTGATGTGCCAGACATGACTACAGCATGTAAGTGTAGCTATGCTTCATTGAGACTACTGCCTGTTTAACAAATTGTGTGTGGTAATGGCTATTCTGCATGTTTTAAAACTGACAAGACAGTGCTCTGTTTGTGAGGGACCCCCATCTGTAGGGCCATGTGTAGACTGGTCAGTGTGTGGAACCATTTGTTTCCTGTGTTACTCACTGAATACACATCTGTGAACTGCAAAAGCATAGTGTGAGGATTGCAGTCAGTACATGGTGATAGTGATGAGTTACTGCAATCGCATCCCTGATTGGACATATGTCACATGAAATAGTGGTATGACAGACACTGTCTGGGGTTGTCAGTGAAATGCCAGTAATGGGCCACTGTTCATAGCTGCAGTCACAATTTGTCTACACTTTGTACAGATGTCATGCAGTATATATGCATGTGTTGTGCTCCCTCTGCAAATGTATACCATCTGTTGTGTTGGGTTGATGGTCATATCTATGCATGTTGTTATAAGTAATCCTGAATACTGTTGACTATTACTAAGCCATATCTGTGTTTAAACTGCAACACCATAGGCTGTACCAGTTTGGAGGTCCTGGCAGAACCTCCTGTCCCACTTCAGCTGGCCATGGCACCGGACACCAGCACATCTGGGGCCCAGCCTTGGACCTCCACCTCTGTTGGCTCTGCATCACCTTCTGGTGGAACCACCACTGAGGATGGGGCTTGTCCCCACTGGGAACAGGTCCAGACAGGAACATGTCTGCTGTCGTACAGTCCCGGGCATGGTGTGTAGGGGGCTCAATATGGGGTTTTGAGGCCAGATACGACAGCTCGAGGGCAGATTGTCACATTTATAGGATGAGCCTGCCCTTTCTAGACAGCCCCCAGCACTGCCACAATTGCGGCTGTTTTGGTGCAGTGGTGGCTGCCCATGGCTGGGGACCTCCATCCCACTGTTTCCATCTGGGAGCTCATGGGCTTGTAACTGCCGAACACCCCTCCCCATCCAAGGTGTATCCCCCCACATGTGTTATATACCGACCTTGTATGCTGTCTTGTCTGTCATCCTACCCAACCTATCCTCCATGAGCATACCTACTCTCCTTCCCCCACATCCAACTCTCACCCTACGGAAACAAAAGGCCAATCGGTTCCTAGAACAACATTTGCCCCATACATAGCTGTCCATTTCACACACATGTCCACTGGACACATGTAACCCTTTTAATATGCATCACAACATACTCCAGTTGTCGTCATCTCTGTCTCTCAGGCGCACGATCCTGGTATGCACATGATTCCTAAAGGTTCCAGGCACATGTGATGCAGGCGACCCCATTATACACACAACACTACCGGTCCCTCTACGGTTACCCCATTTACCTTTTTCATGATGATGATGTCGCACACAGCACCTTGCAAGAGTACTGTTCTCACATAATGATTGGATAGGAACTGTTGTGTTAATGTAAATAACATGCACAGAGTGATGTATATGGCCATTGTACAAATGTTTGCGTGTATGAATGACACATGTCTGTCTGAGGGAGTCTTGATATTGCATAGGACAACACGACTACATAATACAGGCATTGCTGGTGTTTCCCTTTTCATTCCTTTGTACTGCTTTGTTGTCACATGGGATGTTCCTGATATATCTATATATATGTATGTATCTATATCTGGACATAAACACACACACATACATCTACATGATGGAATACATTTCCTATACTGTTGAATGACTGCGCTGGATGATATGTTTGTGATAAGATCCGATGTCTGTATATCTACCATGACTTACTGTTAAATCACAATAACTGTGTGTGCAGAGACCTGGTTTCGAGCCTTGCAGAGGCCATTTATTTTGTTGCTGGGCAGAACAAGGCCGTTGGATATGGAGTGATTAAGGCACATTAAAGCAGTAGTGAGCGAGTGTGCATGGGTTTGTGTGGAGCTGAGCAATGCTAACCTCTGGTTACAGTTTCTTACACTCAGCCTCTACATTGCTTCACCAGTGTAATACTCCCATACTGGCGGCCAAACAGGCATACACCCGCTTGCTCCCGCACTTGCAAATGCACTGCATTTGGTGTTTGCATCTGACACTCACACCCCTGGGTAGGAGTGAGGACTACGATATTACCTTGCGATGCCTATTACATCAGATTACATGCCTACAGTATCGGGAATGGCTGCCCATTAGGTGAAAGTAATGCATTCGACTGTACGGAATCCGCGGCCTATCCAGAGTTTGATTCATATTATTGGTGTATTCCTCTTACAACCTGCACCTGTCTCTCTCATACATGGGAACTGACACTCTTCAATACAAACAAGTACTTGGGTTTTGGAACCCACATCCTTCAGCTGAGTCATGCTACTGCATACCTAATATTCTATCATCTTTCTAAGGTTGTCAGTGGAATATGTGCTTTCTCTCCCAATCAGACCTCTCATACGATTGGGGAAAAACACCAACTGAATCAGGGACACGTCATAACAATATCAGGGACACATTTAAATTATTAGTGCTATTAACCTGACACATTGACAGACTCAGAGCATATGAATTTATACACATTTTCTGAGGTAAATGATGTTTATAACTCTTAATTGTTGTCATTATTCATTATGTGTAATTCACCACCTTTCCTCCAAAAGTCACTAGTTTTAGAAGGGACTAAGTGGGACAGAGTTAGAAACTGAGTCAGAATCAGGGACGTCCCTGGAAATCGGGGACAGTTCAGAGGTATGGTCCGTATTTGTTCCCCCAATGGTTTATGTCCTGTCCAGTGGATTTGCTCTTAGGGGTTGAGAGCTATGGGTGTCAGCTATGCCCATTTCGGAATATTACTTACATCCCCGGGGTGGTCCTAATACGACTGCACCAGCCAACACCTGCACGCCTAGGCCTATAATTGCATACCCATAGTTCCCCCACCTGCCCCTCCTCTACAGCAGTCATCCTTACTGTGGGTGCAGGTGGGGTATAAACACTCCACTACACACTGCCCACTCTCCCCATGTCGGGACACATGTCGTACATTGTGTCGACCCATGGGTTATCAGGCTAACACAACCTACTGGTCCGTGTACATCTACAGCCTGGTTTGATGAATCATTACTGGGACTGACTCCGATGATCATTAATTTTTGGGTGCCCCACAAGGGACATTGATGTCTATGTTTCAAGATTAGACCTGGCAGGTCTCTCCCACTGGTAGTATCCTGCCGGTGGTCTGGGAAGCAGTGGTGTGTTTACTTTTATTGTGTGTCTGTATGTCTCACCGGCCTAGCTGGGGGGTGGGGGGGTTGATGCTACGTGTTACATGTTTGTTTATGGACACCTCACCCTCATATGCACGGCCTGTGAACATATGTAACTCGTAACTGCTGTATCATATCCTAGCTATATACATGTGTATATTTACAGTCTCACACACACACACACACACATATATATATATATATATATATATACACATTACTATATGCAGATAAATCTGTATATGTATGCATACATGTATATATTTATATATTGCTGTTTTACATATATATATATATATATATATATATATATATATATATATATATATATATATATTATATATATATATATCTAACAACATATGGGTCTGTCTGCATATGTATATATCTATATGTTGGTATGTATATGTATTCTGTCTCTGTATGTACACATTTGTACTACAGAGAAGGAGAGGCTTATCTCTATGTTGCTATGGGTAGATATACATACACATACCTCTACATATATACATTTACATCTGGTTATTCCGTTCCTTGCCATATAGATTACACTTTGCTGCAGTGGGACTCGTAGTGGGTGTGGCTGCTCATTGGGCGAAGCCTCTGCCCAATGAACACATTTGCTTACATCCCTGGGGCTGTCCATATAGGCCCGCATCAGCCAACACCTGCACACCTACACCCATAAGTAGCTACCCATAGTTCCCCCACCCACACATCCTCTACAGCACCCATCCTTACTCTGGGTCCTGGTCAGTTCTGGACACACCACTACAAGCTACCCACTCTCCACTTCACGGGACCCATTTCATACAATTGTCCCGAACCATGAGTCATCAGGCTTTCCCACCCTTGTAGTCCGGGTATGTATACACCCCAGCCAGAATGTTCAGTTTATCACCTTCTTTTGGTCTTGCCAATTTTTGGGGTGTCCCGCAAGGGCGTGTATGTATATATATATATATATATATATATATATATATATACATACATATATATATATATGTGTATGTGTATGTGTGTGTGTGTGTGTGTGTGTGTGTGTGTGTGTGTGTGTGTGTGTGTGTATATATATATATATATATATATATATATATATATATATATATATATATATATATATATATATATATATATATATATATATATATATATATATATATATTAAGTTAACTGCGGTGGTGGTGTTGCAGTAGCGTTGTCACCTCACAGTAAGACCCTGTCCTGTTCGATTCTCAGCTAGAGCGTCTTCTGTGTGGAGACATGCGTAAATGGGCGTACCTTTGTTGAAGGTTGTGCGTCAGAGCTGGCAACTCGGCACGTAAAAAATCTACTGCCAATCATTAGCGGACCGGAGTTCCGCTGTGGCGACCCCTAACCAGGAAAAGCCGAAAGACACAACAACAACAGTATATATATATTGACTTACAAAGCAATGCTGACCCAGCTCTGTTAGAAATGCTACATCTAAAGAAATCCCATTCCCTCCGCACCACACGCTCCGGAGACCTCAACCTCATTATCACAATTAAAGTAAAAAATCCAAACTTATACGTGGAAACACCAGTTTAATAGGACACACCACAGAATCCCAACGACTAAGCGCTTTCACCATAACAATGGCTTCATCAGAGTACTGTTGGGAAGTACAAACAACATTTAAATAACATGAAACTCTATTACCCAGCCAGTCAACATTCAATGACATCATCACAGCAAATTTAAATTTAAACAAACAGATGACAAACTGTAGTACAAAATATAATCTACTCAAAGTCTAAAATATATAATATGTAAAAAATACTTTTTACTAAAAGATGCTAAAAATGTAACCTGTACTTAAATTAAACTGGAACACAGATCTTAAAAGTGTATAAGACCGTTTTATGTACAAAAAAATGTGAAACACATTCATACCCTAGTTGCTTTAGTCTTAAGCATAGAGAGAATAGCAATACTGTCATTAAGTCTCGGTGGATGAGTGACATTTAATCTAAGTTGCCACATAGTCTCCAAATTTTCCACCTTGTGCTTTAAATCACCCCCTCTTTCATTGCATTTCACCCTGTCTATAGCAAAAAAATAATTTTTTTGAAATTGCCACAGTTTAAACTATGCCTATACAATGCGTTGTGGGCATCTTTAATTCTGATGGCCCTGACATGTTCAGCTATTCTCTCCCTGAGTTTACGTACAGTTTTGCCAACGTAAAAATTTGTGCAACTGGTGCAGGTTGCCACATACACTAACATGTTTGTGTTGCAACAACACCTACCCGGGCAAGCTAATGTACCATTGTACCCAGTGACAGACACATAAGGACCATCACTGATGTACTTACATGCCCTGCACACTCCACATTTGTACATTCTAGAAATCAAGGATTTTCCATAATATCTTTTACATTTCTCCCTCGACTCTACACTATCCTTGGTTTGGGTCCTATGATCTCCTTGCATGTATCTGTGAGACCCAAATGCCATACATTGTTGAACACTAAAACAATGTCCTGAGCCAAATGATTGTACCTAAGAACCATTACAGCAGAAACATCAACTGAATCTTGAAGGGAATTCACAGGAAGCTCTGCACCAAGAATAGGTTGGTAAAGGGTGTTCCTTTTCTTCAAAATTTCATGCTTAATCCTCAAAATTAGTTTTAAGGGGTAACCTACTGCTTGTGCTATGTATGGGAACCTTAACTGTGTAACTCTAAAATATTCCTTTAAATCAGATAATCCTAAACTTCCCTTGTTCTATTGGGAGGAGTTTATCCCCTGTAACTTTTGCCTTTGTTTTCTCCCAGATAAAATCCTTCAACTCTTTATTAATTATCCAAAACTTTTCTGGTTGATAAAAATATGCCTGACCTGTGTATAAAACTACAGAGAGTAAAAAACATATTTACTGCTTGTATTTTACTATCTATATCTGTTGGGCAAGAGCTTCCAGTTTCTCAGTTTTTGTATTTTTTATTTAGCCTCCTCCCACATATCCTCAGCTGCCATAACAGAAGTTTTTTTAATCTATAGTCCTAAATACTTCATTTTATCATGTCGCAATAAATATGGGTATTAAAAAAAGACAAAAGTCTTGGTAGTGAGCTATAAGATATGAATAAAGTGATTAAAATAGGCTTTATCCATTGCTTATAGGTGAAGATGCCAGTTGTAAAGTTTGTTTTCAATGTTATCCAAGCCTAGATAAGTTCCAAATTGTGCATGTTTAATGCACCATTATAAGATACAGGCTCCATAGATTTCTTTTTGGTATTTCACCAAACCACAGGTATTTCATAGAGCCGTTGAACTAGTAATTGAAGGTTTGGAAGGTGTTGTTCATAGGTTCATAGGTTAGTACTATGCTAACTGCCCTTGTGAGCAATTTTAAGCCTAGCCAATTATCCCCTGTGAGATTCAAACCCTGTACCTTGTGTTTGTAAGGCAAACACCTTAACCATTAGGCCACCCTCCCTTGTAATTAATGATCTGTTAGTGGGGGTCTGGGGTCAGACACAAAACAAACATAACAAAAAATGCGTACAGCTGCATAATAGATTGAGATTATAATTTCACATTAAATAAGAGCAACTGTAAAATAAGTGTGATAAGTCATATAATGCCATGGATTATATTCTAATGTCAGAAAGACTATAATCTGGTACAGAAAAAGTGAGAGCAGTTATGCAAATGTCATGGCCAAAAGACAAGCAAAAATACAGAGGTTTCTACAAATTGTGGTATCCTGCAAAGTCTTTATCTAATGTCTGAGACAATTATGCCTATGAGAAATATGTTAGCGCAAGATGTCACCTGGAAATGTAACTGGACAGAAAGATATTTTTAAATGTTTTTAAAACTAGTTACAGATGCTCCAAGATTAAAACAGGATATGTGACTAAGCCATTTTTTCACAAGTAGGTGCCAGTGTGAATGGTATAGGAGTCATGATTTTGCAAGATAATATATCAATTGTCTATGGATGAAGAGCATTTATAGATGTGCAAAAGCCATGCTCAGACAAAAAGGAGCTACTAGCAGTAGTCTGTAGATGTGAATAATTCAACACATCTTTAAATATAAGTATTTGTCTTATCAGATATGTACTTACACTGATTTAGAAATGCAGCTACTGAAAGACATTAAAAAAGAAAGGCTAGGCTGAGCAAAACGCACCAGTAAAGAAAGCAATGTTGTCATGGTTTTTAAAGGACAAAATAAGTTGAATCTTGAATGTGATGTTTGAAGTGGACAATTTCTTGAAAGGGTAAAAGAATTACATCTGGGAATACAAGTCGAGAGGAAGTTCAATTCAGATAACATTTATAGCCAGGATTGTTGACTCCGAACAGGTAGCTCACAGTTGTGCCCTATGCAGTGCATGCTGTAATAGGAACACATGCAGCATACACATGGGCATGGATTTGTTCCATTTCAAAGAAATCATATGTGTATTCCTTGCAGTAATGAGGCTGACAGACACAACTAATACAGTTGTAAGTTGTGTATCAAAGTCTGTTTTCTCAACAGAGAGGATACCCAATATTGTCATATCTGACCGTAAACCGAAATATAAAAATCTGGCATTCGGAAAATGTGTGCATGAGTGGAATTCAGACAGATAGGATCTCATCTACAATACCCACAGTCCACTGGACAAGAAAAATATATTATCCAATGAAAGATCTAGTGAGGAAAAAGCTAGCAGCAGCAAGTAGTATTTTCATCTCATTGTTACTCCCTCCACTATTAATAGGCAGAAGATTTGCAAACATTTGTACAAGACAGATATGTCAAAAATCACGGCTTCGAGAGGAAGTTCAACCACAAAAGTCACAACCAGTCTTGTAAGAAAATACAGACTTTGAGAACCGCAATAGCCATACCTCACAGAGTGAGACTTCGGATTCTTGTACATAGCCTGCACTAATTCTACCAACATGTCTGTGAGTTTGTACCATCACAGGACTGCCCAAATCAGCTTTCTTGGGAAATTATGTGTCCAAGTGCAGGTGTAGTACAGCAAGAGCAATTGTGAAAAAACTCCTGCACTGCTGTAAAACATAGAGACACAATCCCCTGGATAGTATCCAGAAAGATAAGGAGGACCTTTCTTCTCATAAGGATCCTTAATTACCAAATGAAATTTGTCTGTACTGTCCAGAGCATACTGCACTGAGGCATCTATGATCCCTACCTCCATACGTCTATTAATCATTCTCTGTCCAATGTACATTCAAAATTGTAATGACTTAAACATTTAATTTGCTAAAAAATTATTTTCATATGAACAGAAAGTTTAATTTTTAATGTTAGTAGTATGTGAGTTGTTGTTGTTGTTTGTCTTTCGGCTTTTCCCGGTAAGGAGTTACCACAGCAGAACTCCAGTCCGCTAATGATTGGCAGTCGATTTTTTTGCGAAACGCCGAGGTGCCAGCTCGATGCCCAACCTTCAATGAAGGCACGCCCATTTACGCACACATTCTTTTGAATGCTACCCAACTGCAGGGAGGACATGCAGACTCCATACAGAAGGCAGTCCCAAGCCAAGCCAAGAATCGAACGGGAGAACCTCTTGCTGTGAGATTACAATGCTACCGCCGTACCACCGCGGCATATTAGTAGTATGTGAGTGTTAAGTATAAAATGAAGGTTATTTTTAAAATAGACCAATGTAATGCATGCTACTTTGTACACTATATATGGGTCACCTTCAGATGCCCGACATCGCATTTCACCGACACGGAATCCGACGGGTCGAAAACACCGACAACGCAGATGACCGACAAGGTGAGAACCCGACGGACTCGGTAAGTGTGCGATAGAGTGAGGGATTTAGTGTTAGGGAGCGGACAGGTAAGTGTGCGATAGTGAGGGACTGTGGGTTTAGGGGTGGGTTAAGTGAGTTAGGGTTAGGGTGCAGGTAGGGTGAGTGTGCGGTAGTGTCGGATCTTGGGGTTAGGGGTGGGTAAGTGAGTTAGGGTTAGGGTGCAGGTAGGGTGAGTGTGCGGTAGTGTCGGATCTTGGGGTTAGGGGTGGGTAAGTGAGTTAGGGTTAGGGTGCAGGTAGGGTAAGTCGGCGGTAGTGTCGGACCTTAGGGTTAGGGTTTGGGTTAGGGATAGTGGATATGTTATGTAGTGTACTGTGTTGTTTACGTGTAGTGTGTTGGTGTAATGGTATTCGGTGTTTTGCGCTGTCGGTATTTTTTGTTGTCGGTCTTTTGGTGTCGGTGATTTGTGTGTCGGCGGTTTGGCATTTCGGGCATCTGAAGGTGATCCATATATATATATATATATATATATATATATATATATATATATATATATATATATATATATATATGTATGTATATATATGGGTCTACTTTAATTGAAATTATACTTACCTGAATCTGAAAAACACGAAACACTGAATGACCCAAAGCAAAAAATCACTGATATTTTTTACAGGGAAACTAACCACTTGGCCACCAGGACACAAAAAAAAAAAAACGGAAGCAAATTAAACCCTTGCAAGTGGGGGGCTTTAACCCCCATACCCCCTAACTAAATATGCCAACTCCAAGATCACACTATGCACTACACTGGGGAAAAGGGCAAAGTTCACCCTGGTGGCCAAATGATTAATTTCCCCTGTAAAAAGTATCAGTGATTTGTTGCTTTGGGTTATTAAGTGTTCGGTGAAGTCATCTCATCTTTTTCAAATTTGGGTAAGTGTAATTTCGATATAGATATATATATATATATATATATATATATATATATATATATATATATATATATATATATATATATATGCCTTTGTGTGTGTGTGTGTGTGTATGGTTCCCCTTCAGAAGACTGAAATATCACAATCCCAAAATTCTTAAGACTGAAGACCAAAATCCTTAAACTTCAAAATCCTGAAAACTCAAAATCCTGAAACTCAAAATACTGAAAACACACAGCATACATATACTGATTTTAAACAACATAAACCATATTACTTTCCACCAAGTATAAGCACTCCCCACACCCCCTTCTACTTAAATATATCAGCTCCGAGATTGCACTTCACTACACTAAGTGCAATCTCAGAGCTGCTATATTTAAGTAGCAGGGGGTGTGGGGGCACAGCCCCCCCATGAGGGTGCAGGGGGGCTTGCCCCCTGCTCATACTTGGCGACAACTGCTATGCTCTGTTTTGTATGTGTTTCTGTGTGTCTTTGTACTGGCATATTATCATTATTTGTATTCTGTGTGTTTTCAGTATTTTGAGTTTCAGGATTTTGAGTTTTCAGGATTTTGAAGTTTCAGGAATTTGACCTTCAGTCTTATGAATTTCAGGATAGAGATATTTAAAGGGACAATCCCAGCATTTAAAATTCGGGTCCACTCTAAAGCAGAGCAAAGTAACGCCCACTTGAAAACGTCACTCAAATTCCCACCCACAGTCTCAGTTAACTTGGAAACATCCTGTATAGCTAGGGTTGCCACCTTTTCAAATGGCCAAAGTGGGACATTTTCGGGACACACATCAGATTTTACAGGCCGACACATACCCATGGTCAGTACAAAGGATAGAACTTAACTTTTTTCCTAAATAAAAGCTTATTCTTGTAGCAGTTTAGTTGCCTATTATGTTTCTTGTAACATTTAGGTATTTTAGATACAGAAATAACTATTTTATGCAACTATTACATAAAATATGGAACATAATTATGTCCTACAATCTCAGGACATTTGCCCTTTTTAATATTTTTTGTCAGGACATAGCTGCCCAAAGAGGGACTGTCCCTCTCAAAGTGGGACAGGTGGTAACCCTATGTATAGCTTCAGTTCCAAGCCTGCTTTGGCTCCTAACCGCAACTGCCCTTTAATTTTGTGTTCCTGTCTCAGTGCTGTTAGACTTAAATCTATGAACTTTCTCACATTTGTTATGTTGGTTAAGCGTATTTATTTATTTTCTATTTACGTATGTACTGAACTGTATCCCTAACAGGCAGTTTCACTTATACTTGCTGAATGGTCCCGTTCTGGTGTTTGCATTGAATACAATGTTTTTTCAACCATGCTTTTTAAATTTGATGACTTTTGCCCATTTTCCCAGGTCTGTTTATCATTAAACTGTGCTTTTCGAGCAAATTAGCGTTGAATGCTAAAGAACTGTAGTTGGGCAATACTTACAGGCATTTGTGTTTCTGACTTCATACCCTGTGGTAAATTCATGTTTATGTAGAAGCTGTGATTCTATAAACTAAGTATGGAAAAGTAATGTTTAAAAAAGTCTCCATTTTTATATATGGCTTTGTCTATTTTTCTTGCTCTAAGATGCTTCCAGCATTGATGTCACACACAAAATTCTACCTATCGCAAGTGTTTCTTATCTGCTACTGTGGTCGATTTTTAAGTTAATAAATGTGCTTCTTTTTATTCTGTTGCCAAGCTCCCCTTGCTAGCCACCACTAGTTCAGATTTTGTCCACTCTGAGCACCTCTGTTGGATAAGCAGAAGGAACTCTGCATAACACCTGCCATCTCTCCCGTGCGTTCCATGCACGATCGTTACACTTGCAAAGTAGCCACATTCAGAAAATTGGCACTACCTGGGTGAGCTGTTTCAATAATAAGTGTTTATCAACTGCTCCTGCCACTAAAAGTTTTTAGTTTTTAGTTTAAAAGCTTTTTAGAATGATCGTTCATTGTTGATTGTTTCTATGGTAACCATAATAAACGATCGCTCTAAAAGGTAAAAGTTTTGCTGGCAGGAACAGTTAATAAGCATTTAGTAATGAAACATCGGTCCCAATTGCAGTTATTCATTCATAGTGAAGTGCACTGTGTTATTTACAACCTGGCAAAAAGCGATAGATACGGGATTTTAACATACCTCTCAACCTCTTAGTAATCTTGGACAAAACCCGACAAAAAAGGGGGAGGGGGACAAAGGCATAAAAATAAGAACATATTTTAAATATTGCTTTTATAAACTTAGATAGTGGCATGAGTAATATGGTTTGTTTTAAATATGTGCTATAAAT